>NW_017731597.1:1392624-1395803 GCF_001890085.2 Hipposideros armiger
GGGTTGCCATGGGCTACCGTGTGGTTGCCAGCAGCCAGTATGAGCGGCCAGCAGCCACCGTGAGCAGCCATCCAGAAGCCGGTGACTGATCTGCCTCGCCCAGGAAGAGCGCAATGATGGTGCCAACTTGGGCCAGTGAAGCAACGTCCTCCACAACTAGACTGAAGAACAAAAGGACAGCGGCTTGTGTGTTCCCATCCCCCAATTCCCCAATGAAAATCTTTAAAAAAAAAAAAGAGCTAAAACAAACATATTCATGGATTAAAAGACTCAGTACTATAAAGATATCAGTTCTCCACAAATTCATCTATAAATTCAATGCACTCTCAATTGAAATTCCAATAGATTTTCTTTTTAGGAGTAAACAAAATTTAGGGGGAATTTTATATGGAAACCTAGAGGGACACAAATAGCTAAGAGAATCTTTAAGAAGATTAGAGTTGGAACACTTATTCTACCATATGGATGAATTATGTTAAATCTACAGTAATTAATTCCGTGTGTGTGGTGGCACAAGGCTAGACAAATAGACCAAAGAAACAAAATAGGGAATCTGGAATCAGACACACACATATATGGACACCACTGGCTGAGCAGTAGGAAAATGATGCTCATTTTAATTAGTGATACACAGTCAATTGGATATCCACATGCAAAAAAAACTGACTCTTGGCCCCCTACCTCGCACATTATTAAAATGTCAATTCCAGGTGATTTTAAATCTAAATGTGAAACATAAAACAATAAGGTTCTAAGAAATAACACAGAAGAGTATTTACATGACCCTGGAGCAGGCAAGGATGTCTTAAGCAAGACACAAAAAGCGAAAAGATTAAAATATTAGTGAATTCTGTTTATCAAAAGACACCATGATGAGAATGAACACGAAAGCCATGGAGTAGAAGAAAATATTTTCAATACACATTGTATATCATTAAAATTCTCTACACTTCTCTAATGTCTGGTAAAAAAAAATGGACATTACTCTTCACAGAAGAGAGAACCACATGACAGGCAAACATATGAAAAAGTACTCAACCTTATTAATTATTAGGAAAATGCAAGTTAACATCACAATGAAATATATGATACACCAACAACACAGCTAACATTTAAAAGACCAATAATACAAAGCATTGGTGAGACTGTAGCATAATAGAACTCACATATGTTGCTTTTGGGGGTGTGACGTGGTGCAACCACATTGAGAGACTGTTAGTATTAATGTATACTCAGGTTGAACATGTGCCTATCCTGTGACCCGGCAGTCCCATCCCTAGATAAGGAATGCATGTAAGTGTTTGCTAAAAGCCACATATTAGAATGTCCATAGCAGCATTATTTAAAATAGCCAACTCTAGAAACAACTCAAATGTCCTCAAACAGTAGAATGGAGAAATAAACTGTGGTACACTCATGCAATGGGAAAAAAACAATGAAAATGAAGAAACTGTTGCCACACACAATAACAGGAATGATTATCAAAACATAATGTGGAGCAAAAGAAGTCAGACACCAAAGAATACTTTATGGAAAATGCAAAACCAGGTGAAACTAATCTATATGGCATTAGACGTCAGGGGAGTGATTGCCTTTCGGGAGGAGAGTGGGGGCAGCGTCTGGAAGGGGGCCCAGGGTGGACGTCTGGTACGGTTCTGTTCGTTAATCTTTGTGATGGTTCCCTGAGTAATTTGGCTGGTGGTTGCATAGTTGCTTTGTGCTGCATGGGTACTTCTACGAGTATGTATGTGTGTATGTTTTATATCCATAAAAAGTGTATTTTAAAACTGGGTTATGGAGACGGTGGAAAGACATGAGAGAATAGGAGGCAAGGCAAATTGTCTGAATTGACCTATTCTTTGGCATCAGTTGCAAGGGCTAGAGAAATTTAGCGAAGAGAGCAATCGCTGACGACTATTGTAGATTGGTCAGAAAGTGTTTTCTTGGATTAGGTAGACATTGATTTGGGTATTGAATAATGGGAGAATTTAGACTTAAAGAGAGGAGGGCGAGGCATGGAGGCCAAGGGCAGCCTGAGGAAGGGTGGAGATGAGGATACTCTTGACAAAGAGGGGTCCTACCTGGGAGAAAGTTTCTCTTTGGAGAGTGAGAAAAAGTTCTCATAATATCACCTTGCCTTCACACAACACGTTTATAATTTACAAAGCTCTTTCTCATACCCTGTTTTATTTGATTATCACAAAACTTTCTTTCTTGCAGAAAAAGACCCAGGTTCAGGAAGATTGAGTCACTTGTCCAGGATCATTTAACAGCTGGGGTTCTAGTCCAGGTTTAAGGAACAGCTGAGCAGGATCCAATCGTAGGTCCATCCGACCAAGATTCTAATGGGCACGAAAGTCTGAAGGAATGTGTCAGAAGATGGTGTATCAGTAAAGCTCTGGCACAGATGTGTCTGGGTAGATAGCTTTGTCAGTGCAGTATCTTCTTCCATAGAGTGGAGCTCTGTGTTCCCCGTGTCGGCCCACATACTGCAACATCCCTAAACCTTAAACATCTCATGATAAAAGCCCGTAATGAAACCCCCAGGAAGCTTCTAAGAACTTGCAGTCAGCCTCCTGTCTCATCCCTGAGCTTGCCCGCTGCTCTGGCCAAGAGTCAGGGTCTTTCCTGAGACCGTGGAAAGCTACCTGGTCCTGCCAGACTGCAAAAGCCATCTCTGCTCCCCCATTCTCTAAAGGGAAAACGAAGTTCCTCTGTATGGCTTTACCTTTTGAAGAAAATAAAATGCAGGTCTAAAGAAATCCATGTACAGATGAGGTCATAATGACTACCTCGCTCTTAGACGCATAAAATGTGCAGCGAATAAGTTTTTAACATCAGGCGGTGTGACAATCCCCCTGCCCCTCTCCCCACATGGACTGATGTGTTCTTGTAGGTCTGCTACCAACTTTTAGCTCCAACTCGTTATCCTGGGAAGCAGCTTTCATCTCAGGTGCAGTAATGGAGGGACTTGGTCTGAGTACAGTATTCTTTCAGCAGCCTAATAATCAATACAAGAAAATACACTCCCGCAAGCTACAGAAATAAAGCAAACGATGGAAGATAGAGTGAGTGTCACGAAGACATTCTACTTCATTCAATCCTTTCTCCCTGAGCTCATCAGGGTCTCTTCTTCGTTTTGCCTATATTTTAGTAACAAAATGATGGGGTTTTTTTTT
>NW_017731597.1:1396531-1419978 GCF_001890085.2 Hipposideros armiger
CCGGCTTCTAGACAGCTGCTCACAGCGGCTGCTGGCCGCTCACGCTGGCTGCTGGCCACACACTGTAGCCCATGGCAACCCACTGCAGCAGGGGCTGCAGCCTACGCCCTCGTGGGCAACTCACGGCAGCCCAGCTCCAGGTTGAGCTGTTGTTCAGTATCTTAGCTGTAGAGGGCAGTGTCACTGGCCTCATATGTGGGATCCGAACTGGGGCCCTCTGGCGTCCCAAGCCAGCTCTTAACCAATGTGCCACTCAGCTGGCCCTTGTTTTTCTTTTTAAACTACAGATTTCACCAACTCTTTAACATTCTAACATGATGTACTAAGAGGTGATAGATAGTTCAATATTTGATTACACTTTATGTGATATTTGATTATGCCTTATTTGATTTTGGAACAAATCCATTTTTGTGGATTTACAACTTGAAGATTTTAACAGCAGTGTTCATAGCCACATTGACCATAATAGCTAAAAGTTAGAAACAGCCCAAATATCCATCAACGGATGAATGGGTAAACAAAATGGTGGATAAACAGTGGAATGTTCTTCAGCCATAAAAAGGAATGAAATACTGACATGTGCTGCAATGTGGATGAACCTTGAAAACATTATGCTATTATAATTGAAAGCAGCCAGTCACAAAAGGACAAATATTATATTCTTCCACTTTTATGGGGTACTATAATAGCTAAATTCATAAAGGCATAATTTAAAAAGAGGTTACCAGGGGCTGGGAGTGGGGGTTGGGAATGGGGAATTACTCTTTAGTGGTTACAAAGTTTCCGTTCAGGATGACAAAACGTCCTGGAAATAGACAGTGGTGATGGTTGTGGTACATTGTGAATGTAATTAATGCCACTGAATTAAACACTTAAAATGGTAAATTCTGTGTTACGCACATTTTGCCACAATAAAAGAAATTGCCCCCAAAAAACTTGAAGAATTTGAAACACAATTTGGGAAAAACTGACCAACATTTACCCCTGTATACTCTATATTTATTGGTTGTGCCCTGGCACCATTTTTCTCATTCCCCTTTTCCAGGGATCTCTGTTTTCATTTGAGCATTATGTGGTTTCAGGGAGCTGACTTGACTTCTCCCTTCTGGGGTACATTTTACATATTTTAGACCAGGGTTCAGCAAACTGCAATCCGTGGTCCCAAGTTGGCCCTCCAGCCTATTGTAGTGAGTCTTACTGGAACACAGCCATTCACTTTCATCTGTTCATCGTCTGTGTCTGCTTTCGTGCTGCAACCACAGAGGTGACCAGTGCGACAGAGATCATATGACCCCCATGCCTAAAATATTTACTATCTGGAGGTGGCTGGTTAGCTCAGGTGGTTAGAGCACAGTGCTCTTAACACCAAGGTTGCCAGTTCGATTCCCCCTGAGCTGCGCCCTCCACAACTAGATTGAAGACAACGACTTGACTTGGAGCTGATGGGTCCTGGAAAAACCACGCTGTTCCCCAATAAAGTTTAAAATATATATATATATATATATTTCCTATCTGGCCCTTTACAGAAAAAAAAAGAAAGAAAAGAAAAAAACCCTAACATCTGTGCTACATTAAACCAATTAGTATATCGTATCTCCTGCCCAAGGATTGCTTCAAGGGTGGGTATGTGACTTTTGCTGGTCTACTCAGAGTGAACCTCAGAAATTTTGCTTAGAAAACTGAAGAAAGCTCTCCTCTGAATGAAAGCGGTTTGCAGACTTGAGGCTTTGCCACGCTACAGCCAGCTTGGCTGCCATGAAGAAAGCCAGCCTGAGGCAGAAGCTGCTCGTGGAGAGGGTGAGAGTGAGAGAAAGGACGAGTAAGGTAGGCAGAGCCCAGGTGAGACTGTGTCTCTAAGCATAATTAGGGACAAGATGGCCTGTGTTTTAGAAGAATGTTGGAGCAAACCATGCTGAAGTCCTGTATTACTCCTGGACTTTTCCGTTTCGTGAGCTCATACATTCACAATTGCTTATGGCAACTAGACTTTGGTTTTCTGAATTACAACCAAAATCATCATATAGGTTTCTATATTCTCCATAAAATTCATTTCTAATGCCTGCCTAGTATGTTATCTTAATGATATATTTGACTTCACCACTCTCCTAGTATTTAGAACTTGGATTATTTAATTTGAGCTATTAAGTCTGCAGTAAATCTGGTCATTAAAACTTTTATCTGAATTTACAATTATTTTTATAGAATTGATTCCCAGAAGTGGAATTACTGGGTAAATAATATTCTTATGGCTTTTAACATATAGTTCCAGGGCTAGCCGAGTGGCTCAGTTGGTTAAGAGCTCGCTCAAGAGTTTGAGCTCTGAGCAACAGCGGTTTGATTCCCGGACCAAGCTGAGCTGCCAACAGGTGGCAGGTGGGCTCAGTTAAAAAAAAACAACAACAAAAATTCTTAACGTATAGTTCCAATTTGCTTTTTTTTTAATGTCACCAGAAGTGAATGAGGGTGTCTCTTTTGCCTTATCTTTGTTGCCATTTTTAATCTTCACTATTTTTAGGTTGAATCCTATTTCATCGTTAACTTTGATTTTTTAAAAGTACAAAATCAGAGCGAACATATTTATATCTTTATTAGCAATTTGCATTTTCCGTTAGCTGAATGTTTGTTCGTGTCCGTTGCCTTTTAGAGAGGACTTCCCAGCATGTTGGGTTTTGAAAGAATAACTAGAATTCTTCAGGTGGGCAAGAGGGGACACACAATGAAGAAGAGAGAGTAATATATGCGAATGCAGAAGTCTGAGCAGTGAGGCGTGTTGTGGGGACCTAGCGGTTGCTTGGCACATAAAGCATCAGGTACTGAGGGGGCGAGGAGGGGAAAGGAAGGGGGCGGGGCATGGGATGTAATCCACGGGCAGTGGAGGCAGCAGCCAGACACTGGAGAGCCTTAACAGATATTGCTAATTAAGTGTAAAACGTTACTAGGCTTGTAAGCGGAATATTTCACCTGTTTTTTCAGCATTTTGGTGGCTTCATTTGCATTCGCATAAGTGAGGTGTTCATTTTAAGCGCTCGTCTCTCTCCATTCAGGTATAGCATTGTGTTAGATTTTTTTTTTAAATGCCTTCGTATTTGGTAACACCTGTATTTAAATATTTTAACATTGAGATCCCTGATTCATTTAAACTGCCTCATTCCTCCTGAGTTGACATTTGTAAGATGTCTTTTTCAGCTGCTAGAAGAACAGGGTGGCTCAGCACCCCTAAACTCAGGCCAAGGCATTCCTGTTTTGTCCGGGAGGCCACACCACCTACTAGCTTCCCCAGGGGATCGTGGAGGGCGCTGGGAGTCTGGAATCAGAGACCTGCCTCTACACCTCCACAAGCCGGCCTGAGTCCGTTCCCGCTGCTGTAACAAATGCCACAGGCTGGGTGGCTTATAAACGACAGGAGTTCCCTTCTCACAGTTCTAGAGGCTGGAAGTCCAAGATCAGGGCACCAGCGTGGTTGGGTCCTGGTGGGAGCCCTCTTCCTGGCTCGTAGCCAGTGCCTTCTCATGCCCTCACATGGTGGAAGGGCCTAGAGAGCTCTGTGGGGTCTCTCTTTTATAAGAGCACGAATCTCATTCTTGGAGGCTCTACCTCATGACTTAAGCACCTCCCCAAAGCCCCGCCTTTTAATACCATCATCTTTGGGGGTTAGGATTTCAACATATGAATCTGGGGGTACACAAACATTCCAACCTTGTCAAAGACCTAGGGTTGGGCTTTCCACAGAGGGCCAGGGTCAGCTTTTTCTCACCTGCAGCCTGGAGAAATAGCTGCCCTCTAACCTGGCCAGGGTCATGGCCAAAGGGTCCTGCACAGAGGCCAGACCATGAGCCATCAATGACTCCCATTAAAATCTCAAAACGCACGGGAGACACAGGAACTGGATGGCTCCCACCTCTCAGCTCTCGTGACTTTGGACCCACGTGCCGGGGTCTTGACCTGGACCTGCCACAAGTGCATTAGCTGATCGGAAAATCATGACGCTGCTTTGTCTCTAAAATCTCCTGGGAGTAGATTTGGTAAATGGCGCTGTGGCTGAGGAGAGTAGATGCTAGGGTGAGCAAGGTGGAGACCTTGACAAATGTGTGGAACATTCACTCTTCCATGCCTTTCGCTTATTTCTTTAGGTGAGTGGTTTTTAGCCCTGCCTATACACTGAAATCAGCTGGGGGAGCTTTAAAAAAAATACCAGTGCCTGTACCTCATCCCAGAGGTCCTGATGTGCAGCCAGAGTAGAGAACCTCTGGTCCAGGGCATGGCCCTCACCTCGGGGCCATGAGGTCACTTGAAAACAGCCTCAGCACTGGTGTGGGGTCAGGGAGAGGCTCGTGCCGATCTCCCTTATGTGGGCTCCCCTGGCCTCCCAAAAGGCCCAGCTCTCATCACTTGGTGACGAAAGTTGCCCTTTCGAAAGTTAGAAGACTTTAACATTCAGTGAAAGAAGGTACTTCTAGGGTATGTGAAACTGTAACAGAAGTTCCTGCTCCAAGGAGCTGTCCCAAGAATAATGCTTTATAGATGAGAACAAAGCTGCATGGAATCCAATCTACCCACGACCAACAGATGGCGCTGTTGGCCAACGTCCAGCCATTTATCCTTTAATATTTGGAATATTTGCTGCATTTGTGCATGATTTTGAGATTTTTTTAAAACATTTTTGACTCTGCATACCTTTGAAATGCAAAAGCAGTGAGAATATTAAGAATGCTACTGATAAAAGGAACATAAACATGACGAAATGAGAGGAGAGATAATTTTTTCAAATAGAAGGTGGTGAGAAAATAAATGGAAGGTTGCGCATACATATGGAATTAATTTTTAGATAGAAACAATCCCAAAAGGCAGAGAAAATCATGAAGCCTGAGAAAAGTGTTATGCCTCTGCAATTGACAATAATAAGCAAAAGATGCAGAGACAGATGAAATGGGAACCCTTAGAGTGTGCAGCTAGAGAATTACAGCACTTGGTGCATGTTTTATCATTACCACCAGCCTTCCAACTGCTTTCTTTTCTTCCATTATCCAGCCAGCTAAAACCAAACCGTGTGAATCAGGCTGTTTTTCATTCGGGAGGAAGGCTGGGAGTGTTTTTCTAGAACTTGGAACTAAGCATGATAAAAGTTGTGCTACCTAAACTTCTGGAGTTAAGTCATGGACAGTCTGTAATGTTAAAGCCAGTTCAAATCTGTACTACTTCAAGGTGGCAAGGCAGCCCAGTCTGCTCCAACCTTACCTGCTAAGGAGCTCTGTTCCCCATCACACCTGCAGGAGTGACTGAGGAGACGCATCAGATCAATGGATTTAACATACTTGCAGATCAAACAGGCCCATGTTGGGAAAAGATACCTAGCAGACTGTATCGGCAAGGAGGAGGAGAACGCCGATACTTTCTTGTATCAGCAAGAATGATTTAAAGCTGGGCGAGTCTGGCATCTTCTTATTTACTGAAAATGCATGGGGGTCCTGTGAGCTCAAATCCTTTCAGACATTATGAATTTATAGTGCATCAATCAGGATTCAATCAGAGAAGCATATGTATTAAGAGATTTATGGCAAGGAATTAGCTTACGTTATGGTGGGGGCTGGCTCAGCAAGTCCAAAATCCACGGGGCAGGCTACCAGACTGAAGCTGCAACCCAAAGGCGGCCTTGCTTCTTCCCAGAAGCCTCACTCTGCTTTTAAGCCCTTTCAACTGATTGAACCAGGCCCATCCACATTATCTAAAGTAACCTCCCTTCTTTACAGTCCTCTGATTATGGGTGTTAATCACATTTACAATGCCTTCATAGCAACACCTAGATTAGAGTTTGAACAACTGGGGGCTGTCCTCTAGCCAAGTTGACACATCAGAAAGACCATCTGAGACAGTATTTTGTAATCTGACCTGTTTCTGAAAAGCTTTTAGATTAAAAAAAAAAAAGGAACATATTCTGTAGACTCCAGGAACTGAACACTTTATGTAGACGGCAGAGATGCCACTGTTTGGAGGATCTCGGGATATTCACTCATTTAGTTATTCAACAAACTTCAAGTACCTACTATTCTTAGTCGCTGAAAAAAGTATGGGGACTTGAAGAACACGGCCCCTGCCCTCAGGAAGCCCACAGGCTAGTTAGGGAGAGACAGAGACACAGAGCTCCCATACCTATGGCAACTGCAATGGTCGTTCAGATGGGACTCTAACCTGGCATGTGAAATCAAGGAAGTCTGGCTGGAGGAGGCGGCACATAAGCAGGGTCTAGACTTAAACCTTGTGGGACATGGCATCCAGGGATGGAGAGAAAGGATGACAGAATCGCCGTCATAGTAATGGCCTTGGCCCTGCTGGCCCTGCCCAGAGCCGGTGCCGACATTGTCAAGCACATTGTAAAGGGCGAGCCCGGGGCAGGCTCTCACAGATCACTTCTGTTTCACAGGCTTCCCACTTCTGTGTCTCGCCATGTGGCTGTTAATGGCGTGTCCTTGGCTCCTCACCCAAGCCTCCAGCCTTCATGGAGATGCTGCCTCCACCAGGTGTGCGGTACACGGCCCAGGTGCTCAGGACAGTGGCTTTCTCTTCCCACCTCGGCTTGACCAGGTCATCTGCTTCCCTTGGAAGCATCGCTCACCTGGCCTGTTTCTCCACCCCTTTACCCACGTCTACTTTACCCCCCTTTTTTCTCTCCCTTCAAGTCACGGGTCTTGTGCTCTGGTCCCCTGCGCTATCCATTAGCGTGTGTCTCTTCATTTCCTGAAAGAATTAAGTAATGTCTGTCCTACCTGCCCCTCAAGAAAGTGAGGGTAAAACAAGGCACTGCGTGAAGTCCCTTAAAATTGGCACTGCCTCATGAAAGTGAAGTGCAGACTAGGCATTACCACCCTATCTATATCTATCCATCTATCCATCCAGTTATTTATCCATCCATCTATCTAGTTATTTATCTATCTGTTAATCCCTCCTCAATTGCGTGTCACTAAGCATAGAGGTCATCTTTGGGTCCATGGCACCTAGCACAGCTTTCTGCATGTATTAATGGCTCATTAATTATCTGGCAAAACCAATGATAATGAAATCTGAGACTGTAATTGCAGACAGCCCCACTGTTGGTGCTAGAATGTATCCACCCCCCACTTCTGGCTAATCGGTTCTTTAAGAGTCCATTCATGGGTCATCCTTGCTAAGAAAGTCTTTCCTGCCCCCGTCCCCCGCCACCCACCCATGTCTGGGCTGAGTACCTGTTACCATGGAATCCTCTCCATACCTTGGTCACTTTTCTCACTGGGGTGGGCTTTATGTCTGGACAGGCAGGGGAGTTCTCGGAGGCGGAGGAGTGTGTTCTGATCATCTTTGCCAGCACGGTTCAGTCCCCAGCATAAGGCAAGCATGCCATAAACAATACATTAATAGCACGCCATTCATCCCTATTGATTTTTGTCTCAGCGTTAGCCTCATGCCAAATAGACTGTTCTGGAGAGGGAATAATGCTTAGACACGTGTTTAGAAACTTCTTCAGTGTCCTTGTCAAGCAGGCAGAAAGTAAAATGGCGTCAGGAGGTACAGGCTGAATTCCTGACCCTGTATTTTTTTAGGACGTGATGCCCAGAGTTCTGCCTCTTTGAAGTTTCCCTCAAGCAGATGTTTTCCTCAGCCTGTGCCCCTCACGGGGCTGGGTACCTAGGAGGGCGGTGGCATCAAACAAACACAAACAGTGACAGCAAAATGCACCCAACACCCAAGGAACTTCTAAAGGGTGCCAGTGGAGGAAATTTCATCCTCCCATTTAAAAAAAAATTTTTTTTCAAACCTCAAAATGGTTATGCGTGTCTGTAACACTTTGGACTCTTTGAGGGGAGTCAAAACGTCTGAATTTATTTTTGTCTGTCTCAGATCTAACCCAGAGTAGGCACTCAATAAATATTTATTGATTTAAATATCTGTCGAGCGTGTACCCTCAAGGTTGGGGCAGAGCTCTGGTTTTATTGCCCCTAGCTATTAATCCATCTCTCAACTCAACCATTTCCTGTTGGGATGAGGTGCCTGGCAACGTGACTCTGCAGCCAGGTCGGCTTTTCAGACAGTGAGTCAGAAGTACAAAGACAAAGGAATTTGGAGTTGCACATTTCTGGGAGGACAGACCCAGCCAGGTAACTCGCTTCTAATAACGGGCTCCGACTTAAGAACTAAAGCGTGAATGAGCACACTCACGCTGTCTCCTGGAATGTGGACGCCACAAAGCCATGGCCATGGGGTTAGGTCGGTCTGGGTTGGTTCAGCAACTTGCAAAAGCCGGCTGGGCTACAGGCAGAGTTTGTTGCATTAAGTAATTTATGGGGTGTTAAGAAGTTCCTTAAGCCATTATTAAAAACATGCAAACTCCTCCCTGGTTAGACCTCTAGTAAGGCAGGCTTCTAACTAAGCAGAACTGATGGGCCGTCTTTTGATGTTTAATGAGTTCTGCAGCAGATGGGAGATGTGACAGACAGGGCTGTGGTGGTGATTTACTGGTCATGAAACAGAATGATGAGAGTCCTCTCCTGAAGAAAAAAAAAGAAAAAGAAAATGTAGCCGAAAGGACAGGTCCCCCCCCTTGCCTTCCTCTCCCACCAACCCGTTCCCCTTTCTTTCTCGGTGCACGTGTTTTTGATTTCCTCACCCCCGTGCCTCTCAGTGCTGGGATCATTTCCATTCAGGCACACACAGAACACTGCAAACTAATTAGCCTTGGCTACAGCCACAGGAAGTCAGGCTGCCAAATCCTCTTTCCCCCACAATTCCTCAACTTGCTCAGCCCGCCTCGGGCCCGCGGCCTTGCACTGGGCCTCTCTGTATAAGTTGCCAGTTCTAATTTTGCAATTTCCCTTCACCTTATCAGATATGCCCCAAGCCTGCCAGCGGGCGGAGCCGGGGAAGGCTTTGGAGTCGGCCTTGTCCTCTGGACTCCTTCCTCTGGCCCCCGCTCGGCTTCCCCCTCACAATTAGGGAGTCTTGTTTGGATACGGTTTCAGTGTTGACTTGTTAATCTGACCTTGGTTAATGCTTTTTAAAGGAGAGCGTTGCCCATCATGCAAAACTCAAAAGAGTCCCCACAGGTCTCTTCCACCCACTCACAGCTGCACCTCCCAGAGGCCCTGTACCCCTGACTTTTCTCAAAGGTTAATCCATTTTCCCATGAATTGTAGGTGTCAGCTCTCCCCCCACCACACACCAGTTTTGACTGAGAACCTTCGACACTTGCCTAGATGAGGGTGTGAAAGGGGGATGGAGAGAGGAGAGGGGGCTGAGAGATGGAGAGGTGGCAGCCTGGGCTCTGGATTCAGGCAGGGGAGGCATGGCACCCAGGCTTCTCAGGGGCACCCCTTCCGTGGAAGCCCCCGAGTCACAGGCAGCCAGATCTGAGCCACCGACATAGAAAATTGGCTGTCAACATTTAAAAATCAGATTCCACATAAAAATCCAAATTGCTTGCTTCTTAGGAAGAAATGAGATGTGGCAACACCAGGCCAGCATTCAGACCTTCATGGCTGCAGTCAACCGGAGCTCCTGCCCCATGGACACAGCGTGGACTCTGCAGGTTCCCACGGTCCCTGCCGCTCTCTGTCCTCGTCTTAATGCTACCTACCTGGCTCCTCCTGCAAACACCTGACTGGAACAGGGGAAATTTAATACTGAGTCCTGGGAGTCTTGGCAGAGCTTTCTGCCCGACTTTTCTTCTTTTCCACAGTCATTTCATCACGTCAGAGTACACTCCACGTTCCAGCAGCTGCCTGTTGGGGTCGCGGGCGTCCTTCCCCATTGCACCGTGAGCTCGCTGAGGGCAGGGACCTCCGAGGCCACGTTCACTGCTATGGCCCCAGTGGTTGGCACAGCGCCTGGACGCTCAGTGCATTTTTCCTGGAAGGTGTTGATGATTTTCTTTCTCATTCAGCACATGTTTATTGAATGCTCCATGCATTGTGCTAGGCGTTAGGTGTGATTCCAAGGTCATGAGACGTGTCCCTTAGTGAGCTCGGAGAGTAGGAAATATGGGAGTAGCAAATAAGATTGCGGGACAGAGAGAGGATTCTAGAGGCTTAAAAAAATGGGGTTTTGGTGAAACAAGTTACAAGGATGAGCTTCTCAGAGGAGGATGCCCTACCTTAGGACTTTGTAAGTTGGGTAGGATTTGGGCAGAGTACTGACTTAGTATTATCATTTTTTTTTAATTGGGGAACAATTAAAACACAATTTAAATTGTGATTTTCCAGGACCCATCAGCTCCAAGTCAAGTAGTTGTTTCAATCTAGCTGTGGAGGGTGCAGCTCAGTGGCCCATGTGGGGGTTGAACCAGCAGCCTTGGGGTTATGAGCAACCTTGGTGTTATGAGCACTGCACTCTAACCAACTGAGATAACCGGCTGCCCCCTAACTTATTTTTTTAGCCACACCCTTTTTCTCACCTTGCATTAGAGGTCTCATCCTCTGGACTCTTAATTTTTATCCAAATCTGCCAGTGACTGAACTATATTCATTTCTAATAGTTGCTTAATGACTTTGTTGCTGTGTGGTGGGAAGGCAGCTGGCATGGGAGTCATGGGCTACAGCCCGTTCTTTGAAGCCCAGCAGAATAAAAATAGATGCATAATAAACATGGTGATAATGGGGGGGAGGAGGATAATCAAAAGTCTTTGTAACGATAATGAAATAGCATGGACAGGAAGCTAACACGTAAGATGTACAGAATGTGAAATGCAAAGCAGAAAGCGATCTTATCTTCATGAGCTGCAATGAAAGAGACGTGCAGTGTCACCTAACAGTGACATGTTCTCCTGGACCTGTAGCCATGAACTGTGGAATATAAGTTGGATGGTACCCAATCCTTATGAATCAAGGGAATTCCTCTCTTGGGCTGTCTGTCCAGTGCTTGGAATTCCCTTTCCAGAAAGACTTTTTGGTGTGACCACCATTTGGCATTCTGATGGGAATAATCTCAGGGACCTTCTTTGCTTGTAGAGCTTTGCTCTAGAGATGTAGAGAAATTGTGATTATAAGGGTTTCAGGGAGGGGAAGGTAGTTGACCAGGCATATTTATTTCAAAGGACTGAAATATGGCAAAGAAAGTAAATCTATGCCTAACACGCCTTCTTTCATAAATATTAGCTCGTACTTGAATTATTTTAACATTCAGGTAGACTCATCAAATATATGCTTGAATTTTGATCAAATTGTAGTGGATATCATCAGAAAAACAACACTGAAGAGAAAGGATTAGCAATTTATAATATAGTTTATATAGAAATATTCATTCCAGGAGCCCTATTGAAAGATACCTGCAGTAGTCATGATCTTTAAAATCTTGGACCTATTGAAAAAAAAAGTGTGTGTGTGTGTGTGTGTGTGTGTGTGTGTGTGTGTGTGTAAAATAGACTTTTCACAATAAAATGAAAATTTCAGTTCCAGAGGGATTTGAATTTTCACGATAGACATGTTGTCACTCACCCCTCCCTTGCCCATTACAGACATTGCTAATTGATCACAGAGATTGTTCCTGGAGCACTAAGATTTTTTGCGAAAAACTTCTCAGCACTATTTGCACCTAGCCACTTCCAACCTACTAAAGTTTTCATTCAAGTTGAAACTTACTTGCCATCATAATCTAGATCTTCACAAAACCAGAATATTTTGAAGACATGTTTTAAATCACATAATACTGGTAGAAAACTTCCCAGTTCACATGCACTATACATTTCAATCCATTTAACATGTCTGCAAGGAAGGTGTTATAATTTCTCTTTCATAAATAAGGACACTGAGATTTGGCTACCATGAATGATGATATTAAAGAAAGGTAGATATTTCACTGCTAGTTAGTTCCATGGTCTTAGAGCCAGTAGAGACCTGATTATATAGTGAGAACTCCAAATTGCTAGGCCATATTAGGATTTACATAGAAGAATTTCTCAAACAAATGTAACCCTTTACTCTCCCTAATCTCTCACTCTGATTTTTGGATAGCCTCTCTCTCTCTCTCTCTCTCTCTCTCTCTCTCTCTCTCTCTCTTTCTCTCTCTCTCTCTCTCTCTCTTCACTTAACCATTATGCCTCCTTTTTCTTTTCTTTCTCTCCTTTCCATAAAGCTGTATATCTCTGTAGATTATAGCACAAGACTTTCCCACACCGGTGCAAAAGCAGAGCCCTTGCCCAGCCCAGACCACCAGCATCCAGCCCAGCCCAAACCCTCACTTGATCAAAGCAGCTCAAGACAACAGTCCATGCCCAACAGAGGTCGGTGCCTTTGGAACTTTGGGCCGGAAGGATCCAGATACAATATGAGCAACTAAGCCGATTGGTCTTCTGGTTTCCAAATTAGAACCAGGTAACACGACCAGTTTGAAATTAGCCAAAAGGCTCATCTCTAATTGTAGGAACAACTTGGCAGTTGGGTGTTTCCCAGCCACACATGGCCCTTCCCACACTACAGAATGAGACAGGATTTAAGTAGCTCCAGATTCTGTAGTATCCACAAGGAGGTACCCAAAACAAGTTTCTGAGAAGGGGACAGAATTGGCACATGTGTCACTTTGAAACACATCACTCTAAGAACCGCCATGAGCATTAGAGGATCTCTACCTCCCTCCTTCTTTCTCTCTCTCTCTGGTATAACTAATTTTGAAAAGACATCAACCCTTACAGAGACCCTCCGGGGTTACCCTGGGATTTGAGATGGGGTACCTCCATGGCTGATCAGTCTAGGTTTTTGGAGGTTTCAGTAGTATTCGTCCACCAGACCAAATAAATCCAGGTGAAGACAGTCGTCAAGACATAATCCTAATATGTATATCAGGGGCTCAAATTGTGAAGTAGGCTAGACCTACATGGACCAAGCTGAGCCACAATCCAATGGCATTTGACCTGTATGTAATCTGTATAATTAGAGTTTTCTGAGGTTTTTTTTTGTAGGTAAGTTGGGGGCTGCATTTATCCAGTAGTGATAGAAATCGGACTTCAGGATGTATTTGTCTGAAATCCTTCTGCAAATGCTAGGAATGGCTTTCTGAGGTGTATCTATTGTAATTCCTAACCTCATATGATGATGGTGCAGAAAGAACAGAAACTCCTTCTAAGGAGTTATGTTGATGACTGGAAGATGTTTCTGTGTGGTCTCCTTAGACTGCGTACCACCAGCTTCCCCAGAGAACCATGAAATCTGCTTATTTCTTATGTAATCAGAGAATTATCACTCACTATGCAGGAATTCGGTGCTCCGTACCGTCTTTCAGTTGCTAATTCACTATTAACCTCCAATAAATGAGTAAATCGAATGCACATTTACACGACATTATTCATTTTAATAACTGTTATCACCTTCTATGGACCTGTTTTTCTGTGACTAATGACAAGTGAGCTGTAGATTTGGCCACTAGTTCTGGAAATCTGGGTTACATTTGGCTCAATGTACGAAGACCAGGAGCCTCCTGGATAACAGGACCCAAACCCAAAGAGAGTTGTTCACAGTTTATTATCAAATAGGAAAGCATTCCGTTATTGGAGTTAGCAATCATCAATCAATAAACCAACTGTAGAATACTGGCCGAGAACAACTACTTCCTTTTTCCTGTTATCCATTTATGTCTTCTGTGGTTATGTTCTAACCGTCACAATGACGTCCTCTATCGTTGAGACGCAAAACCCCACACAGCATATTAGATACGCCTCCCTCAAAATTTCCTAAATTGTTTTCTCTAATACCAGTTTTTTTTTATAATTAGATGAATAACATTTTAGCTCAGTTTACTTTGTAGTAGGGCAGAAACCCATCTATATGGATGTTATCATGCTTGTCATCATCATCATCATCATCATCGTCCTCAAACGTTCATCTTTAAACTTTTAAAACCTGGACTATGTTCCGTCTAGCTGGCTGCGGAGGGTAGTGTTGATTATAAATAATGAACTGATATAATTAGGTACTTTTGAAGTTCAAGGTTGCTGGTAGAGAAAGATGTTTTTATCCGTATAACAGTTATTTATCGAGCATGTGCTTTGTGCCAGCAGTGAGCTTAGATGTTGAAATGCAGTAATAAATAAGGCAGACATAGACATTGCCTTCAAGGCACTTACATTCTTGTAGAAAGACAAGCAATCAAAATGAGTAGCATAGTTATTTAATTAAGATGGTTGGATTAATAAAAAGCTAGCTGTCTGTGCTTTCGTTTCATGTGAATCAGAATTCCAAAAAGACTCATCTCTGAGCATTATCCTATAGGCATCAATCAGACAGTGGCCAAGTGTTTACTTCTCTTCGAGTGTTCACTCTTTATTCATTTATTCTTGTGGTGATGGCGCATTACGCACAGCCCTATACTGAGCATGGAGGGTGAGAAGGAAGTGAGCGGGTGGTGATTCTTTTTGTTGGTCACTGATGGACGAATCATGTGTTTTTAACAAATCACATGCTTTCTCCAGGGTTCAGTTGTCCCATTTATAAAACGAGCTCCTTTATAAGAGTGAGGCAGCAATATACACTATTATTTCTGGAATCTACAATCATATTTCTCCACATGGAAAGACAAAATGGGCCTGGAGACTCTGGCCACCACGAAGGTGCCCGCGGGTGGCACTTCTTTGAGATAATGGTCATCAGGAGGTGTGAGTGATGCTTCTAACAGAGCCAGTTTTGTGAACTTGGGCAAACCAATGAGCAGTGGGCCTGATTTACTCTAAAATGGTGGGAAATGGAAGATATTAGAGTCATTCATGTTATTTTTCTTTTGTGAACTTCATACAAAATCTATAAAAGAGAAAAAGTAGTGTGGACACAGTGTTGAAGGGTTGATGAGAAGGTGGATATAAGAGGGTGGGTAGAGGAAGGTGGATCCCTGACACCTCAGCCTGTCTTCCTTGGCTCCCTGCAGTGACTCCTCAAACACCACTTTGGAGCCCCTTGGGTTCCTTGAAGCACAGTGTGAGGAGGAGTAAGTCCCTTCCTTGCTAATACCGTGGGGGTGAATATAGGCACCACGAGACCAGCCCTCCTAAAGATACCTCCTGGAAAGGCACCTTCACCAACTAACGTCAGCTAGCTCGCAGTCAACAGGGCAACACTGGGGGAGGGGTCAAGTCCAGGAGCATGGAGACCTGTTCAAGTGACGGGAGCCTCCCCCAAGCCACTCACTCCAGCCCCAAATCTGCACCAAGTTACACCACTAGGTGGAGCCAAGATCTTAGCAGAAGGAAGAGGGCTGAGGTCTCAAAGCCTGCGCATGAGAACTGAGTTCCTTAGGAGGTTAAAAACAGGAAAAAAGGAAGGGCCTAGTGGGAGGTGATGTGTCTGTACGGTCGCTACCTGCAGAGAGATCACTGGAATTGAATGGAGAGGTCACTTCTCCATTCCACCTAAGCCCTCTGTGAAATTTAAAAGTAAAGGTTTAAGTATTTAAGGTACCGATTGGTCTCCATGACCATCTATAGCATTCTTGGAGGCTCCCTTCAGATGCTGGTTTACTAGGAACCCTACTCCAGAGAAAGAAGGTGTGAGGGTGTGAGCAGCCTTGGAGGTCACCCATCCATCCATCCATCCATCTCAAAGTGGCCTTCTAACTGTGGCTTACACACCTCTGGAGATGAGGAGCTCGTGCACACTTGAGGTAGACAGCCCATTTCCTTTCCGCCGCACGTATGTATCATAAAATTCTTCTTTTCCACTGAGCCAAAATGTGCTCCCCTATAGCTTCCACTTTTTGCTTCTGATTCTAATCTCTAAAGTTGCAGGGGGTGAGTCTAATTATCTTCATGACCGTCTTTCAAGTGTTTGAAAAGAGCTAGCATGTTTCCTAAGCATCTTTGGTTTTCCAAACCCAAACCTCTTCCTCATTGCTTGGTCCCTGAAACAAACTATAATCTTTTCACCGTAACACTAGAATCACCTTTCTAGCAACCGACTGATGTAACATAGTAAGGGATTCTGATCTTAGAGAAACAGCTATAGAGGTGGTAAATACAGGATCGTCTTACAATAATGAGGTGTTTAGGCGACTGAAATGCAAGAGACATGCAGGTACCATGAAAGCTGAGGGCAGAGAGTGTGGGCAATGGAGCTGGGAAGGGTGGACCAGGCCAGGTCAGGAAGGTCGCCTACTCCTCCTCATCCTCTCTCTGTCACCCATCCATCTTTGCTTTATTCTATCAAGTATCTACTGAGCGATTGGCACTGTACTAATTCCTGGGAAGAATATAGTGAGCAAAACAGACATAGTCCTTGCCCTCAAGCAACATGCATTCCATTGGGGGAAAGACGGCCATTAATCAATAAAATCATATAAATATAAGTGGCAACAAGTGTAAGACTATAATGTAACAAGGGGCAGGATCAGGTTGGGGAAGGATGGTTAGGGAAGGCTTCCCTAGAGTAAGGACGTTTCAGTTGATATTTAAAGGAAAAGAAGTTAATGCCTACACAAAGAGGAAGTGGGTGGGTTTGAGTGGAGGTGAGCATTGCAGGAAACAGCATGTACAAGGGTCCTGAGGTAGAGACACTGAAAGAATCGTGAGGCTCCTGGAGGACCGAGGTGAGGGTAATATGACGAGAAATAAAGCTGGGCAGGGGCAAGATCAGGGACCTTGAAGACCAAAGAAGCAGCTGATCTTTTGGTCAACTAGAAGCTATGAAAGGAGTATTATCATGAAATTCTTGCAGTAAGAGGCTGCAAAGAGGCTGTGTTTAGAAAGATACTGTGGCAACACGTGTAGGAGGTTGGACAGGGGACGCACTTGGCACAGGGCATGCCTGGGGGTGGGAGAGTAGAATTAACTAATTGTGAGGTGATGAGGGCTGAGTCGGAGACCATGACAGTGAGGAACCCCAGCTTCAGAATACACTAGAGAGGAAGGAGAGCAGCCACTCTAGCTGTCTCGTTGTATGACTGACCTCCCAAGGGAAAGGGGTTTCAATGACTTGCTCAAGGTCACGTGGCTAGTTGGTAACAGAAGGAGGATGAGAAGCAGGATGCAAATTAAATAATAGTCTACTAGTCATGCCACTTTTTTTTTTCCTGGAAAAGATAACTTGGGCATATCAGGAATGGATAATGTCTAATGGTGTGCTTCTTAGACACGGAAACGTAGAGGCTGAAACCTGGCTGTTCACTGAAACACCGTGTTTCCTACATAGGAGCTGGGGTTCCCACAAGATTAGACCTTGAATAGGAGACCCCTGGATTTTAGGGCTGCTCTCCGTGGGCCTGGCCTGTCCTTCTCTCTCTCCGCTGCTGTGATTGTAAAAATAGATGCTAGGTCTAGAAGGGATGTGATCTAACGTTGAGTCCGGCATTTTCCAACTGTGTGTCACAGCTCAGCAGGGGAGGGGAGCTGCCAGTGTCCACTGTGACGTGGGCTGTGCTCCTGCCACCCGTGAGTTGCGTTTATGGCCGTATTACCTCTGAAGGATGCTTCAGTGAGCGTGGTCAGGGCTTTGGTAGGATAACAGCATTGTTCTGATCCTCTTTTTGATGGAGGCTGCAGTGCTGAACTAAGAAAAGCACAGAGCAAGACGAATATATGGGATACCTTTATTTTTTCAGAGAGAGGCTCTTGGCACTTTCAAAATAGTTCTCTGAACACTTTTTTTTTTTTGGTGAGAACGTCCGTTCTGTCTTTATTACTATAGGGAATGCAAAGAAGCCACCCCAAACCTGAGGTGTCCATACAAAACTCCTTAGCACCTTGGAAGAAGGGCCAGCTCCACCCTCTGCAAAACATTAACCTGTGCCGGGCACTGCTCTGTGTGCTTGATATACCATCATTTATTCAGCTTTCACAGTGACCCGAGAGGCAGGCATCGTGCTACTTCTGTGTTCCGAATGAGAAACGGATGCTCAGACGGAGGTCACATCCACAGTCACAAGGCAGGTGGAAGAAGCGAAACCAAGTGCACCTGGTCACAGAGGGCTTGCTCTCTGCCCACGACGCTGAACCACCTCGGCCCAGCTGTTTCTTTCAGGGTGACAGGTGGCTGTCACTCTCAGGTTGTGGGTAGAAACGTAGGTGCCACCAGGGTGAGAATGTGGTGAACGTGGCACTCGCTACAGGAAAAGCAGCAGCAGAGGAAACCCCACCCGACTCCCAGGGCCTTGTTCTGTTTTTCTACTGCTGTCCAGACACCCTGCTCATCTCCCCTGTGGCAGAGGTTTGGTCTAGTCTTGGAGACAGCCTTGGCCTCTAACAATCTCCCTCACAAACTGATGGGGTGTGGGCTGGTGTCTGTCCTTTAATGGATGCTTGAAACTCTGCATCCATTAGGGGAGGGGAGTGGAGCAAAGGGAAGGCTAGGCTACTGGGACATTGTTCTCTCTGCACCCCTGTATCAGGCCTCATCCTCTGTCACAAACAACCTTCTACCTCTTCATGTTTCATTGGGTTTTTAGCAAATTACTTCCTCACATTTTATTTAGACTCTTTTTCATTATTAAGGGGAAACACACTCAGCATTTTGGACTCTACCCAGTTCACGGGCAGCTGTTTTCCTGCCTTCGCGCCTACTGCAGTTGGAGCAACAACCTTCCACTCCCTCCTTCCACCGCCCCCTGGCCCCAGCCCAGGTTCCCTTCACTCTGCCTCCTCACCCCGACCCCCTCGTGCGCCTCCTGCCACCTCCCCACCCCAACAAAGTGTGCCAGGCCTGTTCCGGCGTCTGCAGGATGTCAGAGCACCAGCTCTGAGTCATGGCCCTGCCACCTGTAGTCAGTATCACCCTGAGTGGGGTCAGAGCCAGTCACGGTGCTGAACAAATGATGACTCGCCTCTTCTAGCTGCCCTGTCCCCCTGGGGAGGCCCTCGCCCCACCCTTCTCTTTCCTCACCCTGTCCCCTTCATTGAAAACCTGCAGAACAGAAAGAAAGCAGATACACAATGATGTACATTTTTTATTCATTCTTGTATATGGTAAACCATTTCATGGCCTGTTCTTTGTCTGGCACCAGGATACCAGGTGAGTGTGATGTTGTCCTTGACCTTGGGCTGGCATTTTGTCCCAGAGAACAGCGCGTCCTAAGGTAGGGGTGAATCCCACAGACATGGGTGAAAAGACACAAGGCAGTTTGGGACTGTTTGGAGATTAATGAGTCCGGCAGGAAGGGACAGACACACAGACCCTGGGGGCTGCACGGGGGCCAGGTCATGGAGGGAACGTGTGCCCCACAATGCGGCATTCAGACTTCACACACGTCACCAAGAGCCAAAGGTGTTTTTTGTTTGTTTGTTTTTAAAGATTTTTACTGAGGAATTGGGGGAAAGGGAACAGACAAGTTGCTGTCCTTTTGTTCTTCAGTCTAGTTGTGGAGGACGTTGCTTCACTGACCCAAGTTGGCACCATCATTGTGCTCTTCCCAGGCGAGGCAGATCAGTCGCCAGTTTCTGGACGGCCGCTCACTGCAGCTGCTGGCCGCTCACGCTGGCTGCTGGCTACACGATAGCCCATGGCAACCCACTGCCACAGGGGCTGCAGCCTCCGCCATCGCCGGCAACTCACGGCAGCCCAGCTCCAGGTTGAGCTGTTGTTCAGCATCTTAACTGTAGAGGGCAGTGTCACTGGCCCTCATATGTGGGATCTGAACCGGGGCCCTCTGGCGTCCCAAAGCCAGCTCCCAACCAACGTGCCACTCGACCAGCCCAGAGCCAAAGGTGTTTTAGTGCGGTGTGAAGATCTTAAATGCATTGTAAAAATGGCGCTTTAGGGTAGGATAATATGGCTTACATTATTGCCTTTCCCAGGAGAGGTTTATATTCTAATAAGAGTCAAGACTCCAGCTAAATAAAAGAAACTCTAATATTAGAATTCAGGAATCACAGGACAGGCAGGGCGGGGGGTTTGGGGAAAATAGAAGGAGACCTCTGTCCATGGCAGGCACACTAGAGAGTCACTCTGAGCTAGACTTCCCACATACCCTGTGCCCCACCTGCCCGGTTTCCATAAGTGGAAGAACATTAACTATGGAAAGAAAAACCGAAGCCCCTGAGCCCCATGCCCCCACCCCCAGCTCACTCCTCCTTTTGTTAAAACTTTCTGTGGAGAGCAATGACTGAGAGGATCAAAGCATCCACTTCCTGCCCTTTGATGTGTGGTCAGAGACAGGCTCCAATGTCAGAGGCGTATTGCATTCCATTCGACCTGATACTAAGCTCCCTAGCGGTGAGGGTGACCACGCTGCCTTAACCTGGCTGTAACCAGGTTCCCTTTTTGGAAGCATCAGCGGTCCCCCACTCCCTTCAGACCCACTGGGAGATAATACAGGTAAAGAAATTGGAGTGCTCGATACTGCTTTGCATTGTGGGGCCTCCTTTCAAGCTTGCTTTTCTGCCAAAAGAGCCCTGATTCTGAATTCATATGCTTTCCGCATGTCAAATTTCGGAGCTCAAGCAGGTATGAAAAGGGGCACATTTTCGTATGAAACACGTCATTTGCAGCTGAGGCGCCCTCTCTTGCTCTAAAACAGCGTTGGCAACCTCAGCCGATTGCAAGCCCTGGGTTTTCCTTTGGCTAAGTGAGAGGAGCTCTGGGTAATGGCACTAGATTTGCTCGTGGTATTGGAAGAACCACAGTACAAACGCCAATTAGCCTCTCTCCAGAGAAAATATTTAACCATAAATTTTCTCCTGTTTATAAGACAAATGGGTTAAGCTGCACACACAGCACTTATGCCCCAAAGGAGCGGGTTTCTTAGCAGTTCTTGATTTCAGGCTGCATTCAGGATTTGCTACGGGAAAGGAGTTTTAATGGAAACACCGAGACTTTCATGAGTCAGGTCTGCTCACTTCCCAGGCCAGACTAGGGGCTGGGGCAAATCCCTGGGTTTACCTCCCCCAGGACTGAACTCATCTTGTCTGCAAAATGGCGAAATAGTCCTTAGCCTCTCAGTGGGTGTCAGATTCCCCAAATGCATCTTTAGAATGTTTAAAAAACTAAATGAGAGTTGTCCTCCAGCAGGAAAAGAATAGAGTGAGAATCCAGCTGGGCTTCCATTCTGTTTTCATGATTCTTTTTATTTTCCCTGACTTGAGAGGGTTTTCCTCTTCTCGATGCTTAGGACTTCTACCGATCTTTATCTAGCCTGAGCGGGAGTGGGCCTCGCGGCCCTGCGCCCTTTGTTGTCTCTGCGAGTCTCAGGCCTGGGCTTTATACCTTCCTCTCCAAGCTGCTCCAGGAACCGTGTTCCTCTCACGTCTTGTTCCTGTTTGTGGAGAGCAAGGCAGGTGCCCCTGCATTGTCACTGCCCCCAAGGACAGTTATAAGAGCCCTTCCCTTGCTGGAGTTTTCTCCCTACTCGTCTTTTGGAGATAGGCGCTAAACAAAGAACCAGATGTGAGGAATTGACTGCATCCTTGTACCTGATGCTCTTTGATGTCTGAAGACATGACTTGGAGACAGACAACCTGGGCTTAACACCTGGCTCTGCCGCTCACACCCAGGTGTCCTTGGAGACTCTCTTAACCATTCTCAGCCCAGTCTCCTCATCGAGAAAACCTGCTCAGAGCACTGTGTGGGGTTAAGGGAACAAGACCGCCTTCACCTCCCTTCTGAAGATAATCTCTCAGCCCTGTTCCTCTTCCTTCCCCTCCCTCGCTCCTGCTGGTCCCGCCTCCAGGCCGCACTGTGGCCTCCGCCTAAGCTTTTCTCTTTGGCTGGAATGCCCTTTCCCTGCATCCTGTCTTATCCTATCCCATCCTCAAAACTCAGCTCTGTTTAGCAACTCCCTCATCTCTGATGTCTTAGTATTTCAAATATACATTATGATGGGATAAGTACTACAAGTTTATCTACCTGTTTCAACCAGACTAAGAGCTGGGGTCAAGTCTTTTGCATCTTTCTTTCCATATGTGGCACTTCTATTGATAAGAATAGCTGCCTTGAATTTACTGGGAGTAGGCGGTGTGCTGCTACTCATTCATTCGTTCATTCACTCACAAATGTTGACTGAGTACCTACTGTCATCTGTAAAGCCTATGTAAAATGTTTACCATATGTATGTGTGCATACATTTTGAACAGTTTAACATTTGCATATTTGAATACATAGGATGTTCGTGCCCAT
The DNA here is from genome assembly GCF_001890085.2 of Hipposideros armiger. Taxonomy (NCBI): domain Eukaryota; kingdom Metazoa; phylum Chordata; class Mammalia; order Chiroptera; family Hipposideridae; genus Hipposideros; species Hipposideros armiger. The sequence goes on from NW_017731597.1 coordinate 1,418,572, forward strand.
CTGCCTTCTGTACTAGTTAGTGGGCCTTCAGAGATTAGTAAATGCCTTGAATACTGAACGGAATTGATAAGAAAAAAATTCTCTGAAAACCACATTATAATGAAAATTAAGAGTATCAAAAACAGCTTCTGGGGTACAGGGAAACAGACAACAAAAGAACAAGAATCTAATTGATATCAGACTTCTCAGCACTGAAAACAAGAAGCCAAAGGGGTAATTAACATCTTCGAAATGTGGCCGGAAGGAAAGGACTTTGAACCTGAAATTGTATGGTCTGCCATGACCTGAGGAAGGCGTCATGAATTGAAAAATATGGTCACCTCATTTCTATATCTTGGGGTTGGGTGAGAGAAAGCATGAAAGGCGTGAGCCTGAGTCCATGTTCCAGCCAAAGTCATGAGGGAGGGCGAAGTCTTGTTCCCTCAGATACTCTATTCCCAGGGTGATGTATGTGCTCTCCAGTCCCAGTCCCACCTGTGCCATCTGTGGCACCAACTGGGGTTGTGATGGTGGCAGCCAATCCCATTCTCAATGGGCTGCCTGTAGTTCCACCAATAGCTGACTGTCCCACCCCTCTTTCCTCCCTCGTGATTGGAGGAGAAGTGGCATCCCACGTCCTTCTAACCAATGAGAGAGTGGCCAGGAAGCCTTTCTAACCACACCCACCAAGGTCTGTAGGAACCAGGAAGTTGGCCCAAAGAGGAAATCCATAAGGAGGAAAAGTCAAGACACGTGGCCTGGAGATGAGTATAGGAAGCACAAAGACCAAACCTAGGCATTAGCCAAGAATTAGGAGAGGCTTTGGCCAAATGGACGAAGTGCCCACTCTTTGTGGTGAGGTACTGGGCCAGGTGCTGGGGAACAAGAAAGGCCTAGCCCCTGCTGTCAGAGTGAGCGAGGTCATTTCCGAAGATGGCTGCCACCAATTTTTTTCCCTCCCTGTATGTTCATACCACTCCTTTATTGATGAGCATTTATTTCGCCTCCCCTTGAATTCATGACTGCTTAGACCAAGTGATATCCTGGGGCTTCTGGCCTCGCACTTTAAGAAGATTTGCCATTTCTACTTTCCTCCTCTTAGAATCCAGCAACTGTGCTGTGAGAGGTCCTAGTCACGTGGAGAGGCCACATGGTGGGCTTCCAGCTAAGAGCCTGCACCAACTACAGCTGTGTGGATAAGCTATCTTAGACCCGCCAGCCTGGTGCAGCCCCCAGATGACTAAAAAAAATGTCCGACACCATTTAGAGCAGAATAATCACTCAGGGGAAGCCAGTCATCCTGCGGAATCTTGAGCATTAATAAAACCATTGTTGGGCTGGCCAAGTGGCGTGATGGTTAAGAACTGGCTTGGGACGCCAGAGGGCCCCGGTTCGGATCCCACATATGAGGGCCAGTGACACTGCCCT
>NW_017731597.1:1421158-1427226 GCF_001890085.2 Hipposideros armiger
GGGGGGGGGGAGAGTGAGGCGATGGATTGGGGGAGGGTTGTCACTTTGTGAGGGGTAAAAAGTATAACAATTGCACTGTTTTGCACACCTGAAACTAATTAAAAAAAAGAAAGAAAGAAAAGAAAAGAAATTGCCATATACCAGAAGCAATGTGTGACACGGAGTATTGTCATGATGGAGGATGAAGTAAAGACACTCACGAATGAGGACTTCCAGAACTGCTTCAGAAAGTGGCAAGAACGATGGGATAAATTTGAAGCAAGGGGAAGTATTTTGAGGGGGATTAATGGCAATGTGTCTTTTACTGTAATACATTTTTTTAATTTAATTTAAACATTTACCATATTTTTAGATCATACCTTGTAACGTGATTTGTGATAAGTTTCACCTTCATTACAGTATAATGTGTGTGGGTAGTAACAAATCCAGCCAATTTTTATCACATCCTTTTTTTTTTTTTTTGTGATGGGATGGGAGAAGAGAAAATCTTTTGGGGTGTGAAACGCCCATCACACTCTTGGCTGGTGTAGGGTTTGTGGTACTTTTGTTCTTCACCGTGGCAGCACTGGTCCCCAGGCTTGGCTGCCTTCATGCTAGCCAATGGGCAGGGCTGGGAACTGATGGTTTCCATATGAGCTGCCTCTCCGAGGCTCTTGGCATGGGCTGGTACAACTCCATCTCCAGTGTTAGAACTTGTTGATCAGTCTATCCCAACAACCCACTAGAGACGCCTGCTGTCTTTCAGGAAATTCCATGCTCCTGGGCCAACCCCATTGTTTGAATGCCCCCGAACATCTCCCGACGAGCTGCTCTAAAGCCCAGCCAGGAAGAAGAAATAGATACAGACCCAAAGAGACTGGAAAATTTGGGCAGGAAGCTATAAAATGAGATGCAGCTTGGAAAAATACGGATTGTTACAAATGGGAGAGAAAATAATATATCACTAGCAATCCCTGCCCCCTACCACCTCCCCCAGCAAATATAAATGTACTCAAGCGTAGGGTCAGTGGCAGATTACTGTCAAGCTAATGAGGTTTAAGCCTCAGTCCCTCGATGGTACAAACCCCTTCCCGGTCCTTGGGAGAGTCTAACAACGTGTTCTTCATATGTTCTTGTAAATTTGCAAAAGTCAGCTATTCTTGCATTCTTTTTCTTAACTGGGACCCCAAATCATATGAGCTTCACGCTACCCAAAACCTGGATCTGCCCCTGGGCAGGCTGAAATGTTTGGTGACAAATAAGCAACAGTGTTGGTAAATAAAAACTCTGCTAAATAAAAACCTCTCTTCCTAGCTCATGCGACTCTGTTGGAATAATGCCTTCAAGTCATGTGTCATGAAGTTAGGCTGAAACCACATCTCTGGGTGGGCTGTGGGCACGTCCTGGGTTTGGGTGTGTGTGAGCACAGCTACTGCACAGTGGGACGCTAAGCCTGGTCTGCAGCAAGTCATAGGATTGAGGAAGTGCATTCCAACACCTCCAGCCTTTTGATGCTCAGCATCTTGTGTAGTGTTGCTCTCTCCCTCTCACCAAGTCTTGCCTTTGGTGTTAGAGCGTGGTGGCCTCTGGTCACTCAGAAGTAGGAATGGCTAAGAAGTGACCAAAGGTGTCTTGAGATGGAGGTGGCTGTCTTCATGTTACTGGGATTCAAAGCTTTAAAGTTAAAGAATTATATTCAACTAGTAGCATTAATTTTCCAAGTGACATGGACCCATGGGATTTCTGAGCAGCACCTCAGAACCATGGTGGGCCTCAGGGTTAATCTGTCCCTCTGTGAGGGGTCACTCCTGGGAGTCTGGGAGGCACCACCTCCCAGGCTCCGGGGAAGAAAGCTTGGAATGAATTTTTTGAAAGCTCATATACAGTTTTAATTATATTCCACACAGAAAAATGTTTTCCCCTATTTCCTATATAGGAAAATTGCCTCTATAGGAGGATGCATATGATTATCCTGTGGTCTCCATCCCACCATGCCATGAGTCACATGCCCCCATGGGTTCTCATACCCCAGTTGGAGAAGCATGCTTTTACTCATTTTCACGGAGTTTGCAGGAGCAGCTTTCGCTCAAAAGAAAGGCTTCTCACAGCGTGGGACGAGGAGGAGTCTCCAGGATCCGGATGGGTTTCATGCTTTTTCTATTTCCAATTGCAGCCCCGAGGAAAGCTGTGCTTCTTCGCCAGTCCCCTAACATTTGGCAGGACTGCCGCCCAGCACGGACAGGCCGGCGTTGCCGGAGGCACCATGGAAACATGGCAATGGCGTTTGTTGACAGTGGAGGTGTGCCTGGCCTGGCTGGGCTGGGCCTTGCTCTTCCAGAGCCCTGTACACGGTGCCTTTGCCAGAGCGGCACTCTCCATGGCCAGAGCCTAGACTCTGCCCTTTTGGTGATCACAAAGCGCGTCTCTCATCAGACCATGTGTGTCCTCCTTCTCTGCGCCCCTTTATCTGAAGTTCAGTGACCATCACGTTTCCCAAAGAACAGCCTCCAATTAAGGAAATCAGACCCCTGGACTCCTGACACTGAGCAAAAGGGTGGCATAAGTGGGATGGTCTTTGACACACACATCTCCCCCTCTTTTTCTTGTTACTTCCCTGTCCCCTCCACTTTTCTGTGTCCTGTGTCCCCTGACAGTTCCCTGTTCTCCAGGCCATAGGGCTGTAGTGATTCAGACTTACTAACTGTAGTGAAAGTACAATGAAAGGGGGGGTGGGGAGGGGAATGTAGTGGCTCATTCCACTTAGAAATAACCCAGAAGAAGAATTCAGAAAAATGCAAATGTAACACTAACGAATAAATCTTTAATAATGAACGCTGAAGCATCTACAGAGGAATTTTGTTTTGCCTTGCAGTGGGCCTGCCCAGCGCCTCTCAAAGCATCACTCTTCTTATGGGGAAGGCAAGGCCTACCCAGGAGCCCCTTCCCTGGGCTCAGGGACCACCTGCCTGGGGCATGCCCAGGCATTCCAGGCTCTCGGCGGGTTGCTCAGCTGATCCAGGATTGGTATTTTGGGAGATGGAGAAATGTCTTTCCCAGTCCCAGAGAGGGGTCCCTTGGGCCAAGCTCTGTTCCTTCATGGTGCAGTAACTGCTGCCACGATGTCTGCCTTGAGCTTGGGAAGATACTCACGAACTTGCACAGGCTGCCCGCCCACTCCTCCCAGCCTGAGTGCTGCACGGGGAGCCTTCAGCCAGCCAGGCTCCTGGGGTCCTTGGTGACCGATACACTCGGCGCCTCAGGAAACCAGCCCCACAGTGAGGTGCATGAAGTCCCACGAGAAAGGGCCTCATCGGAGACAGTCGTTGGTAAGGTGCCTCTTTTGCCTGTTTCTCTCTCCCCTTTCTGCTAGCCATCAGCTTTTGAGGCCACAGGGTTCTCTGGCTTCTCCCCACGTTTGCTCTCATTCTGCTCTTGCCCTCGGCACACACACATACTCCCACTATTCTGCCTTCCTCGCATCTGCGTCATGTCTCGGACTCCCTGCCTTTCCCCCCCAGATGCGTCTTTCAGGTGCAGCTCAACCAGGGGACGCTAACCTCGCTTTTGTGCAGCATCCTATGCAGCCCTGCCTGCCAGCAGTCCACCCCCACTGGGTTCCCCCCTCCCTAGGTCAGCAGTGGAAAGTGGGGTTCCAACAGTGGGTCCTATGTGTTCAAGGTCCCAAGAGGGTTGGGCCAAAAAATTCCAATAACCGCAAATGAATGCACATGGTGGGGGAATGGTGGTGCCAGTTGTAATTTAAGATCGATAATAGCAGTGCCAAGGGGGAGAACAGAAGGAGGGTGACAGTGAGCATATTCACCTCTTACTCTTCTTGTCACCAAATGGACGTGATTTGTGACTCGATCATTCTCATTGGCTAGTGTGAGAGGCCAAGGAGATAGCAGTTAATTTCCAAGTTAGCTTGGCTCTAAACGCAGACAGCCTCTCGGCAGCCGTGCCGGCCATGTTCTGGGGTCACTGCTCCCTGTAACCGCCTCTGGAAGGAAACACAGAATGCCTGCCTCCTGGCTATGTTTCCTTGCCCTGGACGCCATCCTGTTTGGGTGGATCTCACTCTCTTGGCAAATGTGTGAAGGCATCTGTCTGTTTCCCCATTCTAGTTTGGGCTGAAACTGATTTATTCCAAAATCTGTAACGTATTTAGGATATGTCATGCCCTGAATACTGGGTTTCACTGCTATTCAAGTAACTTGTACAATTAATTATACTTTATACTCGGGCTATTAGGGGTTGAGCTGGCATGAAGCATATATATTGGGCAAGAATAGTATGCAGATGGCGTGTCACGACGACACCAGTAGTGAACATCTGTGGAGCGTGCTATAGTTTGCAAAGCACTTTCACACGCGTTATTGCTTTGGGTCCTGGCAGCAACCCCCTGGAGGTAGGTGGGAGAGTAAAGCAATATACATGACTCCTATTTTACAAATAGTAAATATGGCACTCCGAGAAGTTAAGAGCGACACAGTCCGAACTTGAGATTCCAAACTCCTCTCAGAACCCATGAGCTGAAAAATATGCGATGCTAGCTCCTGGGGTGCTTTTTAGTTCTTTGGCTTGCAATTCTCTGTCATTTGCCTGCACTGACTGTTTATTTAACATCTTTATTGGGATATAATTGACATACAATAAGCTGCGCAGATTTAAAGCATCCCACTTGATAAGTTTTGACATATGTACAGACCCATGAAATCAACACCATAATTAAGATAATGAACATATTTATCACCCCCACAAAACTTTCCTTGGGCCCCTTTGTAACCCCTCCTTCTCACCCCTCCCCACCATTCCCAGGCAAACGCTGGTCTGCTTTCTGTCACAATACATTAGTTTGCACGTCTTAGAGTTTTATATAAATGGAATCATACAGTATGCATTGGCTTCTTTCATTCAGCATAATATTCATTCATGTTGTCGCATATATCAATAATTCATTCCTTTTTTTGCTGAATAGTATTTATTCCATTCTATGGATACACCTCAGTTGGTTTATCCGTTCACCTGTTAATGAATATTTGGGTGGTTTTTAGTTTGGGGTTATTACAAATAAAGCTCCTGTGAACATTCATGGACAACTCTATATAGAGACATATGTCTTCATTTCTCCTGCATCAGTTCGTAGCAGTGGAACATTTGCATCATATACTGGATATATGTTTAGCATTTTCTAAAACTCCCGAGTTGTTTTCCAAAGAAGTTGGACCGTATTACTGTATGACATCCACCAACAGCATAGGAGGATGCCCGTCCCTCCCACCGGTGCCAACACGGGGTATGATCAGCCTTTTTATTTCCACCAATCTCATGGGTTTGTAGTAATATCTCATTGTAGTTTTAATTTGCATTTCCTCAGTGACTAGCAGTGTCGAGCATCTTTCCAGGGGCTTGTCTGTCACCTGTATATCTTTTTTGGTTAAGCATCTGTTAACACCTTTTGCCCATTTTGTAATTGTCTTCTGTGTTTTCTTATTGTTGAGTTTTGAGAGTTTTCTAAATACTGAATACCATTCATTTCTGTTTTGCAAATACTTACAGTCCGTGGCATGCCTTTTCATTCTCATAACAGCATTTTCTGTTTGTTTTTGTTTTTGTTTTTAAACTTTGAGTAAGTCCAATTCATCAATTTGTTCTATCATGGATTGTTCTTTTGGTATAGTATCTGAGAAATCTTTACATAACACAAGGTAACAAAGGCTTCCTCCTAGTATTTCTTCTAGAAAATTTATAGCTTTAAGATTTACATTTAGGTCTGTGATCCAGTTTGAGTTAATTTTTTGTACATGGCGAGAGGTATGAATCCAAGTTCATTTTTTGCATATGGATATCCAATTGATCTACTGTAGAAAAGACAGTTTTTCACCACTGTCTGCCATTGTATCTTTATTGAAATCAGTTGTCCATATGTGTCTACTTCTATTTCTAGACTATTCTATTCCATCAATCCATTTGTTTGTCTTTATGCCAATACCACACTGTCTTGAATACTGTGATGGTTCATTTTATGTGCCAATTTGGCTGGGCTAGAGTACCCAGTTACATAATCAAACTATAATCTAGGTGTTGCT
>NW_017731597.1:1428059-1493681 GCF_001890085.2 Hipposideros armiger
AGCGCAATGATCACAATACCAACATGGGCCAGTGAAGCAACGTCCTCCACAGCTAGACTGAAGAACAAAAGGACAGCAACTTGTCTGTTCCCCTTCCCCGACTTCCCAATAAAATCTTTTTAAAAAATCAAAAACAAAACTGTGTTCTAGGATACACTGACTTGCTAATGATCACACTGGGTCATGTGACCATTTTCGGAGGGGGAGAAATGTAAGGTGGAGGTCAATGCAATGACACATGTCCTTCTCAACTTCAACTACTTGTTGCAACCTCAGCATTCATTGTTTTTTATTTGTTTGTTTGTTTTCTTTTCATCTTTAAGAATCTCCTGGTGACTGCTGCTTTCTATATGGCTTCTTTCTTTTTTTGAAAAAAAATGTCTATACTTCTGCTCCTTTCCCCTAAATTGTCAGTATCACATGTATTGGTTTCACCTCATTGTGTTGTTCCTGATTATAGGTCTGTTCCCTCCAGAGTTCTAGTTTATTGCTGTCACCACTGGAGCTTGCAACAGCTTTCAATTTGGCTCCTTTGTGCATCTCATTAATATGCAGTTATCACCTTTCTCCAGATCATTGACAGACATTAAGCAAAACCAAACCTAGTAATGGAGCCAGAAGCTTCTGTGACAATAACCCTTTCAAAGGAAACTAAGAAACTTAACAGAGGAGGAATTTGGGTAGGAAAATGGAAATGACCTCCTTTCCCAACACACAAGTTTTCATGAAAAGGAGACCTTGAGGGGAAAATGAAAGAACCACAGTGTAAGGAAAGAGAGATAGAAAAATATGTCCTAGCACCTGTTTCTGTAAATTTAGGATAAAATTCACAGCTGTGAATGGCTGCAGGGTTCGGAGGTCTGAGGTTACAAGCTACTGTGTATTTATTTATTTTTCATTTTATTGAAGTATAGCAAGTGTACAATATTATTTTAGCTTCAGGTATACAGTATAGTGATTCAACATTTATACACCTTATGATGTGATCACCACACTAAGTCTAGTAATGATCTGTCACCGTACAAAGTTATCACAATATCACTGACAAGCTACTGTTTCAATTAGACAAGCTAAATGGAGGAGCAGCTGACAAAAGAATTTAGTTGTTGGCTGTTCTCCTTGTTCTGAAATAATCTTTGGTCTTAGAGGCATCTCAGATTGCTTTTTTTCTGGGTTTGTGTTTCAGTCTTAACCTGAGGGTTAATGGGGTATGATTTTCTTACCATTGCTGAAAAATATAAGCTGCTCTGTCAACCCACAGTTGTAATTTGTTTTATGAGTCGACTCTTTTCCTGTTCTGTTTACTGTATCTGTCTTGACAGTTCTTCCTAACCTTCAAATCCATGGACACATGCGCATCTCTCACCTGGACGACTGCAGCAGCTTCCTACGTGACCTCCTGACGGCCATCCTTGTGACCCATTTCCATTATGCCCCCAATCCCTCCTCCTTTCTGAAGTCAGAGGGCATCTCTCTAAAACACAAATGAAATCCTGTCACTTTGCTTTTTTCACAAATGAACTGAAGTGTCCAGAGAAGCTATGTAGCCTGGCCAACGTTATCACCAGCAGCCTCGTTTGTGTATAGCAAGGTAAGGAAGTAAAAAACAGGAACCCCTCAATGAACTAAGAATATGACTCTTTGAACGTAATTTGGCCATATGCATAGTTCTGTCCAATGAGTGATGGGGGGAGTGATGTGAGTTCCTTCAAGGCTGGAGCATTTAATTGCCAGCGTGAGACCCTCCTGTGTTGGCGGTGTGATGACAGCCTCCATCACACTGGGCTCCTGTGGGGTTACAGCGAACAGAGTTTCCTGCCAATCTGCACTGAACACGTAGTGTGAGTGCCCAATAAGACTTAGTTGTTTTCAACCACTAAAATTCTAGGGTGGTTGTTTACTGAAGGAAGCATAGCCTACGCCATTCTGACTGATACAGATATTGGAGCTGGACGAAGGGTGCTATTGTAACAACAAACAAGCAAAAAGCCCGCCCCAATGTGACCCCCCAAAATATGTGATATGGGTGTATAGGCCAGGTGGTGAGAAAACCCACATTGGAGGCTGGAAAGTTGACCGTTCACATTATTTCATGGGAAAGCATTTAATGAAACTGTCACCGTCAGTCATTTTGGAGGCATATCTTGCTCCTAATTAATTTATAGCTCTACGAGAAGAGCTTGGAGAACAGTAGGGTGGTGTACACTGGTTTCAGTTGCCTATATTGGGCAAGGAATGATAAGAAAGAGATGCACTCCGAAAAGAATTGGCTTGTTTGCAAGCAGGAATGAAAAAGAATAGAGAGGATTCAAAAATTCGGGGACTAGTGGGGCTGAGAAGTCAACTGCTTCCCATTTCTTACCTAAAAAGATCAGCCTGAAAAAAGCTGTGTAGTAGAGGGTGAGATGGGGAGGACAGCGGTGGTGAGTGGGAAGAAAGAACAGTAAGAGCTGAAAAGGCAAGTGAACTACTTAATGTCTCTATTTAATCTTAGAAATTGTTGAAAGAACGATAACAGTTGAAACTTGGGATAGGAATTTTAACTGTTATACAGGAGCCAAGAAATACATTTAGATATTTAAAGAATTTGGATACTTTTATATTTTCCTTGAAAAGTATATGTTTTGATTCTTACTTTGTTTCCTTCATATTATCTGTTTTAATAAAATTTGTTTTCAGTGTAAAATAGCTATAAATCTCTGATGGTTTAGCTTAAAGCTGTAGAGTGGAACTCCAGGCCTTCGGAAAACCTGATGAGACATGTTATTACTTTACTGTCACCTTGTGGCCATGTCACTTAATTGCAGGAATATATTTTTAGCGTGGCAAATGAAACGTGTTGAAGATTTCTGTTCAGAGCTCGTTGAAATAGATGCAAGTGTTTTTATTGTTTGTTTTTAAGATTTTATTGGGAAATTGGGGGAGGGGAACAGCTCTGGAGAATCAGGGAAGACAAGTTGCTGTCCTTTTGTTCTTTAGTCTAGTTGTGGAGGACGCTGCTTCACTGGCCCATGTTGGTATTGTGATCATTGCACTCTTCCCGGCTGAGGCAGTCGGTCACTGGCCATTGGACGTTTGCTCACGGCAACTCACGGCAGCCCACTGCAGCAGGGGCTGCAGCCTATGCTGTCGCTGGTGACTCTCAGCAGCCCAGCTCCAGGTTGAGCTGTTGTTCACCATCTTAGCTGTAGAGGGCGCNACAAGTTGCTGTCCTTTTGTTCTTTAGTCTAGTTGTGGAGGACGCTGCTTCACTGGCCCATGTTGGTATTGTGATCATTGCACTCTTCCCGGCTGCAGCCTATGCTGTCGCTGGTGACTCTCAGCAGCCCAGCTCCAGGTTGAGCTGTTGTTCACCATCTTAGCTGTAGAGGGCGCAGCATCACTGCCCCATGTGGGATCCGAACCGGGGCCCTGCTGCTCAGAGCTCGTGCTTCCAAGTCAACTCTTAACCAATGTGCCACTCGGCCGTCCCCGCGAGTGTTTTTAAATATCCTTATTCATCTATTTATTACTTTTTTCCCCTCTTTTTATTCCTTTCTCTAGTCCATCCTTCTCTTTTTTCCCTTTATCTCAGATACAGCATACCGTTATAGTCAGTAATACAGAGGGTGCCAAAAATATGTATACACATTTTAAGGAAAAAAACTATATTAAAATCATAATACTTAATATATACCGATAACAAAAGATGAATACAGTCATGTTATACATTTTTTTTGGCACCCCCGCTATATAACCTATATTCCAAGATATCCAGCACATTTCTGATGGAAAAAGTCAGAGAACCACTGAGCCTCCCGGACACCCGCATGTAGCAGGATTTCAGAGCTTCCCAAAGTCATGTAGTTAGAGATCTACGAGAACTTCCCTTTGTTCGTTTATCTAACATCTACACAGGTCCCACTGTGTGACAGGCATGATATCAGGTGCAGAGAATTCTCAGACAAAAACTGCAGTACTTGTCCCTAAGAACTCCTCAGTTTTATAGGGAGTAAAAAACAATAATTTCAGTATAGTAGGATAGAGGTACTCATGGGTCACTCCGGAACATCCCAGATGCTCAAACCCGACTCTTGCAGACATTGTTAATCACTATCCGCTGAGCATGGAGTTCTTAGGAACAGCCCACGCATATGTTACACGGGAACCCATTCTTGCCTCTTTCCTCTCATTTTTGGTGCCCTTGATATAGGGATTAAAAGAAATAATGTATATAAAAATTCTTAGGTCAGTGTCTGGAATTCAGGAAGCACTCGAAATGTTGGTTAACGTCATTCCTCTCTTTGTGTGCTGATTAGATTCTATGTCAACCTCCATGCTAAGAGCTGGAGATACTAAAATGAAAAGACAGCCCCTGACTTAAGGAGTTTATGAGACTAGTGGAGGAAATAGACATGCAAATAAATAACTGCAGTGCACCATGGCCATTGTTAGATTAGCAGATTAGGAGTAAGCGAGGGAGAACAATGTTCATATGAGAGAACAGCTAGCCTTTGAACTGAACTGTCAAATATAAAATATAAAATATATATAAAATATAAAATATATTTGACCAAGGTATCAAGAAGAGTCTTCTATGTAGAGGGCACAGCATGAGCAAAAACACGTGGTGTAAGAGCAGGGAACTGCAGGTAATTCAGGATTACTCATGTGTGAAGTGCAAGGAGAGAGAAGTGGGACCAGGTTAGACAGGTAACAAGATCCTCAACAGGAAGGGCCCTGCAGGACATACCAAAGAAATGAGTTTATATAGCAGACCAGGAATGATTCAGACTGGTGGCCTGAGGGCATCATGGCTAAGAGATGTTTGGTTTGGTTTGCACAGTTTTAAAATGCCACGTACCTAGACAGGTCACAGTGTCAACAGCTGAGTCCATGTTGTTTTGCCAACAGTCCATGCCATGAGTTTGTGTTGCTGTAGGTGTCTATGTTGTCCAGTGCCACCTGATGGATGATAGAAAACCACTACAGGGCTTTGAGCATGATTACATTTGTGGTAGGTAACATGGTATGTGAGATTGGAAAACTCAGAATTAGTGATAGAGACAAGAAAGAGACTGTTAAAATAGTTCAGATGTGTGAGCCCAAGTGGGGACAGAAGCAAAGGGAATGCACGTACGATTGCTTTAAGAAGTAGAAGAATTGGCGGGATCTAGTAAGCAATTGTTTATGGTTTGGGTTGGTTGATTGGTTGGTTGGTTGGCTGGCTGGCTGGCTGGCTGGCTGGCTGGCTGGTTGGTTGGTTGGTTGGTTGTTTTTCCGGTAGTGGTGGTGGGCAGGGAAGAAAAGGAAGGGGTCTAGAATGACTCCCAGGTTTTTCGCTTGGGCAGTTGAGTAGATGGTAATGCAGGTGCCATTCCTAGATAGAGATTCGACAGGATGTAGGGGCAGGTAGGGAGCAAGATCATGTGTCAGGTTCAGACAGGTAGAGTATGAGGACTGTGGTGGACAGTGGGATGGATCACAGACCAGTAACAAATTACAGAGTTGAAATTGGAATTAGAAATGTTCTCACCAGGTCCATATCTCCTACAACTCACTCCAAGTTTGGAGTCAGGATAAGAATGCACTAGCTCTCCCAGGGCTGATCCAAAGAGCTATCAAAAAACAACTGTGATAATAATTGCAAAAGTAATACAATAGTTATCTTTAGTATATGTCTAACTGTGTGTAAGGACCTGTATTGCTTCATTTGCTCTTCATAATAACCTCATGTAATGGGTGCACTCACTGTCCCCATTTCACGGATGTGAAAACTGAGGGTTAGAGACATTGAATAGCTGGCCCAGGTCACATAGTACGGATTGGAGCAGGAACTGACCCATCTTTAGCGTTCCATGCTGGTTCCCACTCCGCTATTCTGACAGCTTAACAGGCAGTGAGTGTAACAGGAGGGGTACCAGGGAGGTCGCCATCTTTCAATAAAATATCCACCCCTTTCCCCAATAGGCACACGTGCCTGAAATTTTAATTTTAGAAACGTGTTTCTTAGGGTCTGGATGTTTTAGAAGGGAAAGTTTCTCAAATCCCAACTGTTCAGGTCTAAAAACCTCTGGGAGCCGAAGACCTGATCTGAGGTTAGAGTTCTCAGCTTGATTGCACTTTAGAATTGCTGGGGGCGGGGGGCGGATTTTAAAAACTGCCAGTGTGGTAGCTGGTCTGGGCCCTTGGGCAGAGTTGATTGGACTTGTTCCAGAGGCCCTGTGGGGAGGTGACAGGACCCTGCTGGAGAGAGAAGCCAGAGCGATCCCCTCACCTCCCCGAAGCCACTACTAAGAAAGGTGAAGTTCAAGGCATGGCCAGCAGATGACTCCACACTCAGCCTCTCCCTTCCGTCTTCCTGGGAGCTGGGAGTCTTAAGGATCCAGGAGACAGAGGGTGAAACACACTGTGGGGAATGGGATTTGAGAGATCTGTGAGTTGGAGACGAGGTACCCCAGAATTTGTTTTTTCATAGATTTTGAGCGAGAGGAAACAGAGACGCCACTTGCTGGGAAAGTTATGTGGGGGGCGGGTTCCTCCTCCTCATCCCCAGAGAGATAAATGGAACCAGATTAAGTCCCCCCCACGCCACTCAGGGGAGATGCTTTTCAAGGGAGTGAAATGTTTTATTGAAGAAACTCCAAGGAGGTAGGGAAGAAGCCCGAGAGAGGGGCAGCCTGACAGGTCGGCAGATGGAAGCAGCCCCTTTCATGCATGTGGCTAAAAGCTGGGAGCCAGTCCCTCTGAAGGCATAGCGGTAGTCCAGGGGTCCGTGAAGCCTTTCATCTGCCTTCTTGCAGTTTGGGATTGATGGGAACTGAGAAATGCACAGCGATCCTGTGAAAAGCAGAAATGGGGGCCCACGTTCCCAGTCTATTTAGCTGATAGCAAATGGAGCGGAGCCCCCTGAGCCTGCTTGCTTACTGGAGCCTTCTATTCAATTTTGCCACTTCCATAAAGTGAGGATAAAAGAAACCCCTTTTACTAAGTGGTGATGAAGATTAAGGAAAATTATGTATGAGCACTGCCTGGCATGTAACAGGTACTCAACAAATGTCTCTTCCACGTTCCTCTCTCCCAGAAGTGCCAAGTGCTCAACAGCTGCATAGTCAAAATATCATCAGCTATTCATTTTTAGGTCAGTTTTCTCTAGTGAAAGAACAAAAAAGGCAGTCATGACACCCTCTTCTCCGGGGGCATTAGGAAACCACAAGTGTGAGTTCCCAGTTCAGTCCAAGGGTTATTATTAGTTAGCAGTAAGGACACTTTGGATAAACTTTGCAAGTTCTGATATCGCCCCGACACAAGGGTGGTAATGAATACGAGGTGAACATCTCTTTCCTTTGACAGTTCACGCAGCTTAAGGTCTATTTCAGTGATCGTGGTCTGTATTTTGACGGGGCTTATCTTACCCAGTTAGACAGCCATCACCTGATGACCTCTAGCCTCCTTTCTTACCTCTCCCACATTCCCTTTTGCGTAATACCCACCTAATTGCTGGTAGCCCCGCCCACATGTCATAATACCCACCTAATTGCTGGTACCCCGCCCACATGTCGTGCTGGATCCTAGGACTTGTCAAAAACTCCCCCAGACATCACCTCTGCCCTCAGGCCCTCCCAGCCTCACTCTCCCCTCCTGTGTTTCCACAGCAGGTTTATATTTTTATCACAGCGGGAGTGACTCCACTGGAATCCATAGATGTGAAGATGAGCATGCTCTGCCTTAGGGCAAGGAGAGATCCGAAGACTTTCCTTTGGCTCCTTCGGTTTCGTTTAGAAATTACTGGGCTCTGGATCTCGGTCTAGTTGCCTTCCCCAGGTCTCAGAATAATACACCTGAGGAGTACTCAGTATACAGACTTTCTCCTCCCTTCTTTCTTTTCCTTTTGCCTCCCTCCTTCTGTCCCTTCTGGCTCTGGGGCCAGAATGAGTTCAAACCCAAGCCCCACCACTTGTTAGCTGTGTGACCTTAGAAAAGCCTCTTAACTTCTCTGAGCCTATTTTCCTCATTTAGGAAATGAGGATAGTCACGTTCCCCCTCAAGGCAATCCTCTCACTGGGTCGTTTCCAGGATTACATTTACGTACATATAAAATACTTAAAACAACGCCTGATAGATACAAGGTAAGCATTCAAATAAATATTTGCTAATATTAGCACTAACTTTCTTTGACTCGTTCAGTGAATAACTAAGAGATACTATTTAAAAGACACCCCTAACCCTGGAACCTGAGTTAAGCCTACTGGTATTTTGGATTTGGGCCCAACCCCCACTCCCTTGCCCAAATCCCTCTGTCTAGGATGCTGCAACCAACATTCCATACCAGAGAGTCAGTCATTTGACTTAAGACTTGTTCCCCCTGAAAGCGCAAATACCACATAAAGTCTTATCAATCATTTATAATGCCCTCATTGAAGTAGTCCCAGACAACCCCAGCTGGAAATAATAATAACTCATATTTGTATGGCACTTTAAATTTACAAAGCACTCTCCGTACTCTTGTTCTTTTGATCCTCAGAACAGTGCTGTGGGGTAGCAGAAGGCACGCTTAGGATGGTGGCCATTCTAGAGAGGACAACACAGACTCGCTGAGTTGGGGGGGCTCAGGTTCCCACAGCCGGCACACCAGGGAGCAGGGGTTCACTTTCAAGCTTGTGTCTCCCAGGTGCAAGCTCCTCCCACCTCTGAGACCCTTTAGCAGCAGTCCAGAGCTTAGAGACGCTCAGTGCCTAGTACAGAGTCGTGGAGGCCGGCAGCTTGCGCTGTTGTATTAATGAGTTTAGAGACTTGGGGAAGGTCAGGATGGAATGGGACTTTCGAGATCATCTGTTCAATTTGTACGAGGCCATTAGTGGAATGCATTAAGCATGTGGGAAATGAAAGGGCTCCATTAATTAAGTAATTCAATGATAAGCTTATCTACTATTAAGAACCAATGTTACCCCAATACATTTAATAATAAACATTAAAAAACAAGCATTTTATTGAGCCCCTAATTGTGTTGGGTAGGCTTTTTACTAGGTTTCAGAGATATGTGGTCTCTACAGTTTAGATGGGATGATATATATGTGTAAATAAATGACTTCAACACACTATCTTGACAAAATCCACAAGAAAGGTATTTACAAGGACCATGAAAGCATAGATACCTCTAGGAGCACTAAGGAGATTATTTCTAAGTGCCTTGGGACGCGAAGGTCCAAGAAGTAACATTGAAACTGTGTTCCAAAGTACAAATAGGAGTTTCCTAGCGTGTAGTAGAAGAAGCCACTTGCAGGAAGAGAAAGAAAAAGGCTTTGCAAAGGCCTGGAACCAGAGCATGGCTCGTTATGTAGGGAACTGGAAGGCCGCTGTATGGCTGCAGATTGAGATGGGAGCAGCATGACGTCAGGCAGTCAGGAGAGACAGGTCAGGCCAGATCACAGGTCTCGACTACTCGGTCTTGGAGTTTGGATCCTATTGTGTAGAAAATGAGAACCTGGCACAAAGTTGGAGGGGAGACATGACCAGGGAAAATTGGAATTTTTTTCTTTATTCTTGTGGAATTTTCTAGCATGTCTACAACGCATGTGGATTACTAAGATCATCACAGGAAACAGGTTATTTCCAAAGAAATAGGACACCCTGGTTTCAATGTGAACGGTGGACACTCAAAATCAGGCATGGAAACAGAAAGCCAGGTTAAGGGGTCGTTGCAGATCCTGAGGTAAAATTGTCGAGAAAATGGACCGAAATTGGAGGTGGAGGGAAGTGAATGTATCTGAGAGGGTGGATGGAGGGCAGAGAGATGAGTGGGTGTCATCTGTGCGGAGAGGAAGGGGTCCGGCATGACGTCCAGAGGGTGCTAGTGTGAGACTTCAAGCAAGTGTCTGCCAGCTGCCTGCTGTGATTTCTGTATTCTCAGCTAGATGAGAGTGCCCGTGGGATGACGACGTCTGTGTTCCAGGCTCTCCGCCCGCCTTGGACCAAGGAGCCTGCTCCTCTCTGGCTGTCTGTGCTGACTGCCTTGAAGGCTGAGGAGCACTGGAATATGATGAGTTCTGCTAAGTCTTGTCAGGTCAGCTACAGGACACGCAGTGAAATTTGAAGAACAACGAGTAACTTTTTGGTATAAGTATATCCTATGCAAAATTTGGGACATGCATCTTTTAAAAAATCATCGTTTATATGAAATTCAACTTTTACGTGTGCATTCTGTATTTTTGTTTGGGAAATCTGGCAGCCCTAGTTTGTGTGCGTGTGTGTGTGTGTGTGTGTGTGTGTGTGTGTGTGTGTGTGTGTGACACATACCGTAGATAGCAGGAACAGAGAGCTGGAGAGAAGGAATGGGGTGTGCAAAAGATTAAAATGACCGTAAGGAGCCTTCATTCTCACAGAGGAGGCAGGGAAGGCATAGGAGACAATAGATGGGTGAGTCTCGCTAAGGGACAGAGGGACTTCTCAGAGATGCCTTCATGAGATCACTGGCGCCTCTTGTTCTCATGCCATCTCTTCAAGCAACAATCTGATAATCTGGCTTCCTGTGTAACTTGCTCATGGGTAGAAAATGTGTCAATCCAGGGTCAAGCCCTTTCTGACCCACGTGAACAGGAAGTAGAGGGCGTTTTTTATTGCATGGGTTTTCGTGTTCAGACAGGGTTCAAATTTTAGCTGCATGGCCTTGGTCATATCGCAACCCTTTTCATCTGTTATCTTCACACATAAAATGAAAATAATGAAAACCTACTTCGGAGGATCCTTTTAGAATGAAATGGAAATGTGTTTGGAAAGGTGAGGGCATTTTTGATCATCCCAGTGCTCAGAGGTTCTGCTGGCATCCAGGGTCCAGGGCCCCAGCTGCTCAACATTCTCCCACATACAGGATAGTCCTGGTCCCAGATGCCAATAGCTCCCTATTGAAAAACGCTGGTATTCCTGTCCCCTCGTTTTGCAATTTAAAAAAACAGGCCCAGAGAGGTTCAGTGACAGCCTCTTGATGACTTTCACCTAGGAAATGACCAAAAACCACTGAGTGAGAGATGAAAAAAGGAAATGGCGCCCATTAAGGGAACTTTCAGCCTTCTCTCCTCTGTAGAGTGAATGTGGTCCCTGAACAGGTTGGCATGGTGGTGGGCGGGAAAAGGCCACTGGGTCCTGGTCTGTGGTGCACAGCTGACCATAGGACGAAGACAGACCTCTAAGTGCCCTGGAAGACCAGGTTCTCGTGGGAGGCCTGGGGTCTCCCATTCAGCACCCTGTGGTGCCCTTCACACAGATGGGATAGGACGCAGAGGGAGCCCTCCCAGTGCCTCTTCGGGAAGGCACTCCTCAGAGCACTCAGACCTCCCACACCTGGTGCCCTCAGATCCCCCTCCCCAGGGAGCATGAGAACTGGGGGTGCCAGGTGCCTGAGTAGGACCCATTGTTGAGCTGCACTTTGGGTCTGGATGCAGAGCTTATAGCTAGAAATGGCTTGAAAGGCATCTAGTCCAAAACCAACGTATTATAAAATGCAACTATCATCTTTTCATGATTTTACTCCCTGTGGGACCGTCCTAAGCAATTTGCATGGATTTCCTCATTTACCTCAGCCAGGTAGGGGTTTGTATTCCCAGGCATTCACACATGAGGAAAACGTATAAAGCATGAGTCAATTTACCAGGGCCCAAAAGATGCACGTGGCAGAGGTGGGGTTTGCATCAAGGTGCATCCGATTCCACAGCCACTACACAGCTCGGGAGTGGGACGTCCCCAAGAGGGCCCGGTGCCTACACGGACCGGCACCCCGTCCCCACTCCTGTTTCAGCGTGTTTTCTGCCACGCTGCTGCCGGCGGCCAGGCGTGGACATCAAGACCGGACCGTGCGGTGTGAAATGGCCCGCCTCCCCTTGTGCTGTGCGGAGGTCGCTTAGAACTTCCTTTCCAGCTTTCATTCCCCCCAAAGTAGCTGCAGTGAGGACGTGATGTGAATAGTAAAACCCCGGGCTGGAGGCCTTGCCTCCCCCCNCCCTCTTTCCCTCCTTCTTTTGTTCCCCACTGCATTGCCAACCAGGCAGCTCCCGGCTTCCCACACCGGACCGTCCTCCCCCCCACCCCGAATCCGGAGCCTCGGGACTTCAAAGCGAAAGGAAGCGCGTGCGGAAGGGAGGGTGTGTGTGTAAATCTCCGGGGCCTCGGAGCTGCGAACATTCGCGGCGCCCCCGCCCGCTCCCGCCAGGTGTCCGCGGGGCCACTCGGCCAGATCCGCCCCGGGCTCGCCGCGCCCGCTCCCCCCGCCCCGCTCGCTGCTGGCAGCTTTCATGTGGATCAAGGCCGGGAAGATGACAAGCCTCCTGACTGATAGATACACGGAGACTTCGCTGGTGACTTATTGGCTTTCTGCACCTGACGAGAACCACTAGGCCTATCTGAGGAGGGAAATATATGGGCTTTCCTGACTCCAAGTGGCAGCCGCGGGGCGAGCATGTGAGCTCAAGCTGGGCAGGGAGAGCGGAGCTGTGCAGCGGCCTGTGTTTTGTAAGCGGGCCCAGGTCATAAAAGTGTCAGCACGCGATATATTTCTTGCGGGGGATCCTCCCTGGGTTCTTGCCAACGCCTTCCCTCCCGTGGCTGGCAGCCCAGGCTAGGTGAGGGTGTCGTGTCCCCAACGGCCTGTCCTGAAGTCACCATCCCTCCGCACTTTCCCGGAGCGCGAATGCTGGGATGGGGCAGCCACCGGGGGCGCTGGTCCTTACACCCCTCTGCGGTCTCTCACAATCACGTGCGGCCCTGGGGACAGTGCAGGGCTGGGCTTCAGAGCTCAGAGCCAGAGTCAGACCCTCGTGGGAATTCTGAACTGTTACTCATTGATGGGGCATCCTAAGCAGATGACATAATTCCCCTGTATCAGCTCCCTCATCTGTCCAATGGGAATGATAATAGTACACACTGACTCTGGTGGGGCAATGATTTATTTAGGGAATAAACTTCCAACCAAGCTCTGAAGGATGACATCACTAGGAAGTGGCCCGAGCAGGGTCAGGGAGAATTGTGTGGCTGTTTTCTAATTGCTCTGTCACCCAGTGTGCTCCAGTATTATATTAGTACATGTAACAGAGCTGCTGTTAAGGCAAAGATAGAAATTTACCCTCTCTCATGTCTGCAAATAGAGACTCCAGGTCCTCTGCAGGATTTAGTTTTTCTGGGGGATAAAAAAAGTAGTAATTTGAAGGTCTTTCTTGGTTGCGTGAACGTGGAGGCCTGCTATGTTCTGACCTTGGGAGACCAAGAACCTTCTTTGACACGGTGAGGGTGCAGTCCTTAAACCCTCTATCTGCAAAGCCAATCCCTGAAGAATTGTCTCAATTTCTGAAAGCACAGGAACCATCTGGTGGAGAAAAACCCTAAGGCTGCCAACTCTTGCTTCCCAGGGTCTGGAAACAGGAAGACCTGAGAGGGAGGACTGGGGCGCTCCCAACCAAGGTCCAGGGACAGATGGGCCACAGGAATAAAATGAAGGAAAGGGAAGCCTGGTTCATAACCCCATCTTAATACAACAGCCAAGAGAATGGCAGTGGAGGACGGTGTTTGCACGGCATGGTGTCCCTGAGGCTGGAAGCTTCCCCAGAGCCACCTGCTTGGCACAGCAGTTGCATTTGGGGGAAGATGGCTGAGCACGGCAATGTGAACCCTGAATCTCTATAATCAGGGTGGGGGTGTGGGGCAGTCCCACCAAGGATGTCAGCTTCCAAGCTGGGCAGAATTCATGTTCAAAAGCACCGTCAAGGGCAACGAGAGGCATAGCAGTTGTCAAGCGATCAGACTCTGCGGGGTCTTCTGTCTTTAAACTCTTAAGTCCTCGGTATTCTCAGGCAATTCAGGGTGAGGACGGAGACAGAGATAAGGACACTGGATTTCCTGTTCTCAGGGGAGTTTGGGAGGGGCCTGACGTATAAGAGATCACACTGCATTTGGACCCCACGTTGGTGAAAAAGGTTTTATGATTTTGATGAATTCCAGTGCTTCTATGACTAACGGTTCTGTCTTCAGTTAAAAGTGCAGGCTTAATATACCGGGCCCACACTACTCAAGAAATACTCGTTGATTAGTCTTTCCTTGAACTCCGTTCTGCAACGGTATTTGGAAATAACTCTAAATTGTGTTGGCAACCATTTTTTTAAATGTACACTTTGACAATGTGCTTTACTCTTGTCACTTTCTTTCTGTTTCACCTCCTGCTGTGGTCTTGGGAAAAAACCATTTCATGAGTGAATGTGCCCCTGGATGACTTCGTGTAGGTGTTCAGAGAAGGAAGGTGTGGCCGAAGCAGGTAAAGCCACACAGTACAAGCTGTAGGATGGATTAGGTAGTTCAAGATGAGCTCACAGCTCTCCCTGCATCTCCCAGGTTGGGGGAGCGCTGTCCCTCCCACACCTGACCTCACACATGTCCACCCACAAGCAGGCCCAGCACCAGCCCCCAGTGCCCCTCAGGTGCATATTGGGAAAAGGTGCCCTTCCCCAGAGGGCCTCTTAGTTTGCTGGGACACATGGTGTAGGGACCAGAACACAAGCTGATTTCAGCCCCCGGTTTCTCTCTGCTGGGGTTCCTGCACAACCATGGGGAGACCCAGCCCCCCAGCTGCTCCTCTGTGATCTGGCTTCCCCATGTAGGCTTCCCTTGGGGCTCCTTGTGAGCATCCAGTGTTCAAAGCCACGGGATTCCCAGTTCTACCATTTCTAATCTGTGTGATTGGGGGGGGGGGCGGGGTTCATGGGTTCATCTTTCTAATTACTTCCCCCTTTTGTAAAAACGGGCAGGGGTGGGGAGCAGGAGGAGGGTTGCTTTCCTCGCAGGGCTTTTGTGAGGGAAATGTAAATCCCACTAAGCAGTAATCTGGATATTCTACGCCCACCCCCTCATGTTTCTAATGGCAGCACCATTTGACAAGGTTGAGGAATAAGAGATCATTCTAAACCTTCAAGCTGGAAGGGGCTTCTAGAGTGAGTAAAGGATGATCGGACCACGGGTAGTCAGGCCTTGCCGACAGCAGGACTTTTCTGCAGGTTCCCCACGGAGCCCTGGTGTCATCCCAGGTCTCCTGCCACAGGCTTCACGGCGGCTTCTGCCCTCGGCTGGCAGGCCCAGGCCAGTGGCCCCCACTGACGGCCCCCAAAGCAAGGCCAGGGGCTGGTTCCTCCCAAATCCCCATCACTCCACGCTGCACACAGACTTGTCAGCAAGCAGGCCCTCGGTAGCATCTGCAGTGCTGGGTTGAGCTGAACTGGAGCTGTGACAATTGCCAGTGTCCCTTCACTCCGTGGCAGATCCCACTGTCAGTTTGGAAATCCTCCCAGAAGGTTGAAACAGTACCTCTTCTTGGCATTCATGAGTTCTGTAAACACCATCTGCCTCCCCATCGTTACGCAGCCAGCCCTCCTGGACCATGGCATGTACAGTACAAGAAGACAGTGATCCAGAAGAAGGCACCAGGGCACACGTGGTTCTGGCAAATTCTGGGATACTCTGAAACTCTCACTTAGCAACCCAACAAGAATAGCAGAAAGATCTGGTCCTCGGAGAGGAGTCAACATAATGTCTTTGCATGTGATTTGAGGACACACAGTCACCTGGGGTAGCAGCCTGGAAGGGTCTCCAGCAGCCCAGCCATGAAGAGGGGCCCAGGGCCACCTTCCAAGGCATCAAGCTTACCCCGAAGAAGTCAGGCTGCAGAGTCAAATGTTTAAGACGTGGACTTTCCTGTGAGCTGACTTGGGATAGCCAGACTGAGGGTGAGGCGCCCCTGTGCAAGAAACGTAATGTTCCTTATCTGTTCACCTGCCCGGAAGTCTAGAAAGTACCACAAAAATATCTATGTTTTTATCCAGATGATGATAAAATTGAATATTTACATAAATTTTAATTTTCCTCCAAGTACACTTTTAGAGTATCACAATATCCAGAGTGTTTGTTTATTTATGCATGCTTTACAGACCTGTGTGTGTGTGTGTGTGTGTGTGTGTGAGAGAGAGAGAGAGAGAGAGAGAGAGAGAGAGAGAGAGAGAGAGAGAGAAATACCTACTTTTAAATTCTAAAATAAAGTCACCTGATTTTTGTGTGTTCCCAGATAGCCATCTAGAAACCAATGCAAACCGACCCTGGGGTCTGCCTGGAGGAGGGTCACAGCTCTGAATCCAGGACAGGTCCCAGGAAGTCTGAGCCTGCAGCCTTCTCCTGGTTTCTAAACTACATCATTGCGCCAACGATTTCATGAAGTTTATCCTTCTTTGCTTTTTATCACGGCCATTTGATGTTTTTCCACCAGGGGGCAGGAATCCCAAAGATTAAAAATACTAAAGACAAAACAAAAGAACTTCCTAATGAGAAGGTCAGTCTGTGGTTTGGGTCTTAGAGAAGAAATCAGGAAATCCGAGTATACTTCCTATTTGTAGACCATTGTTTTTTTCTGCATAAAAAAAGGCAAACTTTTTATGCCAGGGCCAACTTTTTCTGTCAAGGGCCAGATTGTAAATATTTTAGGATTTGGGGGCCGCACAATCTCTGTCTCAGCCACTCAGCTCCGTTGGTGCAGCCAATGGCTTTGCTCCAATAAAACTACTTCTGACAACAGACAGCAGGCCCGATTTGGCCCAAAGGCTATATAGTTTGCAGACATCCCCGCCCCGCCCCCCCAACGTCTGCCTCCTAGTATAAAAATGGACATAGTAAAACTTTTCTTTAGGGGTGGCCTGGTGGCTCAGTTGGTTAGAGTATGTGCTCTGAGCAACAAGGTTGCTGGTTCGACTCCTGCATGGGATGGTGGGCTGCACCCCCCACAACTAGACTGAAAACGGCAACTGGACTTGGAGCTGATGGGTCCTGGAAGAAGCACACTGTTACCCAATAAAGTTTCAAAAAAAAAAAAAAGCCAGAGCTGAGGCTAGCTACAACGAAACATCCACCTAGTCCCTGTCCAACCCCAAGGTCATGTCTTAGGAAGAGGCCTGGAGGTAGAGGGACGAAGAATGACGCCAACACAGGCCCAAGCCCCATGGGAAGGCCTGGGGGTAGAAGGACCCATGTAGCCCACCCCTAGCACAGTGCCTGGCACACACTGGCACTTTGTTCTCCGAATAAATAATGATTTAGTGAATTGGTTGATGTCTGGGAATGTTTGCTGTTTAGTTCTCCCAGGGAACCTTCGGTCTCTAGGTCAGCCCCCATACCCTACCCCACAATCACCCTCCTTTGCCAAATCAGTGGTAGTGAGAGCAGCTACCTGGGCATTTATCTGATCAATTCTAACAGGAAACACAAAGTGCTTTGGGGACCAGTGTGTCCCAAACATGCTGAATTCCCTGATTTCCCCTCAGTGATCCTTTCATATAACCAGCCCTCTCCTATCCCCTGGGCCCAGTGCCGTTTGGGGGATCAGTGACCATATGGCGCTGATGGTTTCTAAGATGAAGGGAGGGTCTGCCATGGATGGATAGAGTGTCTTAGAACATCTTGTTCATACACCGGTCAGTCCTGTCGCAGCTGTGCTCTCGGTGCCTAAGCCAGGTTTGCAGCTGAACAGAAGGGGCCACTGAACCAAAGGAAGAGGAACCTCACTGTCTTCCACGACTCCTTGGTCCCCTTTGTCCGAAAGGGACGTCTAGCTCGAGGGCTGGTGCGGCGACAGATTTCCGGCCCTGCCACATATTGTATTTCCAACATTACCGACTGCCATGACTTATCATCTACGACTTGACAGGTTCTACGCACAGGGCATGCTGCACGCATTAAGACGGGCTTCCTGCATTAATTAAGTGACTTTCCCCTGACTGAGGATGTTTTCCTGGTGCAGCAGTGAAGACGGAGGAGGGATTTCAGATTGACCTCAAGATCTATGGGTCTAGAGTAGGTCTGGATCGTTTACTTCCCTTCGACGGCTCATCCTGCCCTAAAGAGCAGCAGCATGTACAATGAAGGCTCGATCTGACCAGGACATGCTCCGAGGAGCGTTCGCTGTCCCTCGCTGGATGACTGGTGCCTCCCTGACCCGCCCTGACCTAAGCGCTCCTTCCTGCTTCCCGTCCACATGGGGAGAGGCTGGGGGCTATGGCTCGCGGCTCACCTGGACCGGCTGTGATTGCCGGAGGGCTGGATGGAGACGGAGACAACCTGATGGATCATCTCATAAACAGAGCCCGCAGGAAGGAAAAGAAGATTATGCCAGCAGAATGCACTTAGGAGAAATAGATCTGTGCGGTGCAGGGAGAAATGCTTTGATATTAAAATTTTTTGTAACTTAAAAAGGCATGAAAAATGATACCGACCGCTAACTAATCAACATTCCTTTGCGAACGCAGCTTCAGTTCCTAACCAAAAACACATCCCTGCTATTGTCTTGTCTGGATCCAGATGCAAACATGATTAATTAAGTTTCGGGCGAGGAGTGGGAGGGGGATGGGCAGGATGGATGGCTTGCTGAGGATCATTTTTATACACAGGCCGGGGGAGAACCGCTGAGGCGGGGTGCCTCACCCACGTGGCAGGGCTGGCCTCCCGTGCACCGACAGCCACAAGGGTGCAGGGGGTGGGCTGCACCCAGACCTGCGGGGTCTCCGTACAGCCATGGTGCTCTAGGAGAGGCTGTTGGCACAGCCCGTTGCCTCTGCCCGCCACAGCATGGCAGAGTAGCAAAAGTATAAGAGAGGCCACAGCAGGAGTCCTGGGCTCCGCATTCACCACTGCTACCAAGTAGTTTGGGACCCTGAGGAAGCTGCTTCAGTTTCTACATTTGTAAAATGAAGGGTTGAGTGAAATATTCCTTAACGTCTCTTCCCGTTCTGGCTTTTTTTTTTTCTGGTGCCCGAGGTCCCTCACTTGTAGCAGATGTTTATCTATCGACTACCACCTGTGGCAGCAGTTGTCACCTTTGGGTGAAGAAGCCTGCTGAGAGTGGGGCTGAGAAGTGTCCTAGGTGGGCATCTCTGGGTCAGGTGGCTGCTCTGCAGAGAGCCCCGCTCCGTGGCAGAGGCCGGCAGACATGGTTTTTGATCGCTGAGCCTCGTGACGACCAGTGCGACACCTGATTACTCTGTATCACAGTGTTCCCATTAGAAAACAGAACACCGGGTCCCAGTTACCCTGGGGCATCATGAGGCTGAGCGGTGGCACTCACTGGTCAGAGAAGACAGTGGCATGGTGCCGAGAGCCGGCTCCCCATAGGAGCTCCGGGCCAGTGTGCGCTGTCACTGAGTGGTTAATGGGGCGGGGTGCAGAGGAACACTGTCCGTATTCAGACAGCCTCCCCCAGCATCCTAACTGTTAGGCAGATGACAGATTTCCCTTGGGCCTCATTGGCCTCATCTGCCAAGTGGGAATAATAGAGAGCATACCTCATAGGCTTGTCATGAATATTGAGTTAAAACCTATAAAATGCTTATCATCAGGCCCGGCACATTCGCTTAAGTGCTAAATGAGTGGCTAGTATTCCTACTGAGGGCGCCTCTCCAGATTTGGGCACCCACCAAATGTCCCTTTCGTATGCACTCGGCCACGTCTTCTCAGGGAAGAGTAGGTGGCGCTGCCCCAACCTTCAGCTGCACAGAGCAGGCTCACTCGTTCATTCACTCACTCACTCACTCACTCACTCACTCATTCAGCAGCTATCACTGGGTGTCCCACGGTGTCCCAGGCCCTTCGCCAGGCTTTGCGTTGACTAATTGCGTGCAGCTTCCAGCTTGGCCGAGCACCGGGCTCCCCAGAAGAGCACACAGTGGGTGCTTTCTTGCACGTTGAGCAGCAGCCAGCTTGTGCATGAGTCAGAGTGTCATGAGGCCTGCCGGACCCCACGGTGGTGCTGGTGGCGGGTGTAACACGCAAAAGCTCCCCAGCAGACCGGAAAACCCTCGCGTGGGGATTTGAGCCAGAGCCAAGACTAGGGTTTAGTGAGCTATTTTATTGGGAGTTTTACTGCCTCCTTCTAAAGCCACTGAGTCCACTAGTATTTACCCCTTCTTTTTTTTTTTAAGATTTTTATTGGGGAATTGGGGGGATGGGAACAGTGCTGGGGAATTGGGGGAAGGGGAACAGACAAGTTGCTGTCGTTTTGTTCTTCAGTCTAGTTGTGGAGGACGTTGCTTCACCGGCCCAAGCTGGCACCATCATTGCGCTCTTCCCGGGCGAGGCAGATCAGTCGCCGGCTTCTGGACGGCCGCTCACTGCGGCTGCTGGCCACTCACGCTGGCTGCTGGCTACACACGGTAGCCCATGGCAACCCACTGCCACAGGGACTGCAGCCTACGCCGTCACCAGCGACTCATGGCAGCCCAGCTCCAGGTTGAGCTGTTGTTCAGCATCTTAGCTGTGGAGGGCAGTGTCACTGGCCCTCATGTGGGATCCGAACCGGGGCCCTCTGGCGTCCCAAGCCAGTTCTTAACCATCGCGCCACTCGGCCGGCCCAGTATTTACCCCTTCTTGATGTTAGCTGGGAATGACCAATTTTTAAGATTACAAACCACTCTCTTTCAAACATTAGAAGGCTGGATTGCCCAGTTAAAGTTCTGTAATTCTCAGGTACAGAGGAAAGAAGGCGGCTTTTCCATATATGCAGTTTTGTCCCCAGAAGCATCTTGAAATAGGCAGCATTCTCTTACCTAGCTGACAGGTCATTTGAAAGTGTCATCTCTGATCCATCTTCATCTTTGCAAGAGGGAGACTATTATTCCCATTTCCCAGATGAAGTAACTGAGAGCAGAGAGAGAAGTTAGCTTGCTCAGGGACCCAGAACCACAGAAGGAGTTGGTGGTGGGGCCGAGAATGACTTCATATTTCCTGCCTCACAATCCATTGTAACCTTGGAATGACCTTTCTGGGCAATGTTAGAAACATGACCATATGAAATGGAGAATTTAGACTAGAAACCCCGGACCATGTCCAGGACGAGTGCCCTGCTCCGTGAAACACATTCTAAGAACTATTGACTCCTCTGAATGTAATTTAAGGTGAAGCAGATCATCCACGGGGGCTCCAGGCGAATCCCAGAGCCCCCCCCCATCCCAGCCCCATGGACAGTGACTTTCAACTCATGCCAACAAAGGCCTAATCCCTACAATGTTCAGGCCACTGGATGTTCTGTAAGGAAACCAAAGGGGAAGGAATGTCCCTTGGAGAAACAGCATGAGGATGGCTACAGAGATGACATTTCAGCCCCCAGCCTGCATATGAACCAGGCCTGCGTCCGTGTGCCCCACGCGCCAGCTGACCTTTCAGCAAGCCGCGGGCTGTCCTCCCGCCTCCAGCACCTGCAGGGCCTCCTGTCCTCTTTCTAGAGCGGCTCCTACTTCGATTTCAAATGGCTCCTCATTTCACACCACTTCTCCTGCCCTGGGACTTAGATTTGTTGGTGTTTGTGCTGTGGTTTTTCTGCTTTTTGTTCTCAAGGCCTTGGGTTTGCACTCATCCCTCTGGTGCACATCCCTCTGGTGCACACACACACACACACACACCCTCTCTCTCACACACTCCCAGGATCTGTGTCTTCATTTCCCTCCCTCGTGACCACGCTCCAGTCCTGAACTGCTTATCTAGATGCCCAGGACTGGGTCCTGGGGCATGTTCGGGGTAGGAGAGGGACCCCCCAAGCTCTGGAGTGCAGAGTCCTGATGAGGGTCCTCCTCTTTAACTCGAGAGGCATTGTAGGAAAACTGGCTTCAAGACCCCAAGCCAAACTCTTGCTTATCCCCCTGACTTTAGGTCCACTAGTCCATGAGCACCCCTGAGCTCACCTGTGCGCCCCACGGAGCAGCTGTGTTCCCACCGTGCCCAGGTCTGTGTCTGCACAGGCTCTGAGCTTCCCAGACCCTGGGAGGGCCCAGCTGCCTCTCACCATTGCACCATCTAAGGTGCAGACGCTGAACGTCTTTGCGGCTCCATTCTGGGGTGCTTACCTTCTCTGGGGTTCCATTTTCTTTGGGGTAAATCGGCAATCACTTCCATATGTGGGTGTACTGAGAATCAACTAATGTGCCAAAGATTTCCACATACTCTATTTAATGCTCGCAGCAGCCCTGGGTGGCAGGCACTTTCCCTACTTTATGGATGAGAACATTGGGTAGCTCAGAGAGGTTATGTAGAAATACAAGTTGCACAGCTTCTAAGTGATGGAATGACAACTGAACCACTAGAATAAAAACCCAGAACTAGGATTTGCATATCATTCAAAAACAAGAATGATAATCTTGCTGTTTTCAAAGAATTGATGGTTTACCGGAGAGGCTGAGAGAAGAACTGTTGGGATTTCTCAGAAAATGGAAGAAAAGTATCTCTTTACCAGATGCATATTTGAAAACTGGCAGAAATTTGTCCACATTCTTTCTAGAAATAACTGTATTAGTTGACAGTGGATTTAAAAAAGTATAAAGGTGTGGTAAGGGTTTGATGGATTTTAGCTCCATGGTGAATAGAATGAAAATGTTTACAGATGTTGATAAATGTTTGTTTGCCTTTCTAGTTGTAGAAGACGGAAAATTCTAGAAACAGACTTTTGCCTCCGTCAGATGGGAAGGAACCAACCATGAAGAAATAGAGGACTTACAAGGGCATAGTCAGTTCAGCTCTAACAAAATACCATAGGCTGAATGGCTTAAAAAATAAAATGTATTTTCTCACAGCTCTGGAGTCTGGGAATCTGAGATCAGGGTGCCAGCATGGTCAATTTTGGGTGAGATCTCGCTTCTTGGCTGTTAGACAGCTGGCCTCTCATTGTGTCCTCACAGGGCAAGGAGAAAGGGAGAGAGACAGAGCGTGCACTCTCTGATGTCTCTTCCCATAAGGGCACAAATTCTCACTCTGATAACCTCCTCTAAACCCAGGTATCCCCCAAAGGCCCTATTTCCAAATACTGTCACACTGAGGGTTAGCTCTTCAACATATGAATGTTGGGAGGGTGCTCTCAAGTCCATAGCGGGCGTATAAAGTTAGCTTGTGGGCCGGTGGAGTGGTGCACTGGTTAGGAGTTGGCTTGGGACACCATCTCTGAGCAGCAGGGACCCGGCTCGGATCCCACATGAGGGCAAGTGACACTGCGCCCTCTACAGCTAAGATGGTGACCTGGAGCTGGGCTGCTGTGAGTCGTGGGCGACTGCGTAGGCTGCAGTGGGGCTGCAGTGGGCTGCCGTAAGTTACTGTGTGTGGCTGGCAGCCAGCGTGAGTGGCTGTCCAATGGCTGGCAATCGATCTGCCTCACCCGGGAAGAGCGCAATGATAATACCAACATGGGCCAGCGAAGCGACGTCCTCCACAACTAGACTGAAGAACAAAAGGACAGCAACTTTTCTGTCCCCCTTCCCCGATTCCCCAATAAAATCTTAAAAAAAAAAAAGTTAGTTTGTCAAATATCAGATCACAGCTAAGTCTCTCTAAATTTCTCTAAGGGTCTGCTATTATTATGGGAACTCTATTTAATACAGCTTTAAACACCAGAAAGTCCCAGGACTGTTCTTGTAAATTACCTGTGTATGTTGGCTTCATTACCAGCTTTAGTTTCAGCATCTATAGTCACGTGAGTAATGTCATCAGGATTCCTGCAAGGACAGTTAACTATTCTCTTCCCACTTTATCTGCATGACCTTTAATAATAAGATAATTTAATTGCGTGGAGGATTTTTAATTGTAGTTGAGATTTTAATGGACTTTACAGATACTAAATCACTTTCAGAAACATTACCTGACCATTTTTATAGCAACTTTGAGAGAAAGGTACTATTATGACTCTTGTTCCAAATTTGAAATGAGAACAACTTGCTCAAAGAAATTCAGTGCTCAGGATGACCTAGCAGTGAAGAGGCGGTGTCTGCATTCCTCCCAGGTCATCTCATGTCAAGGCCAATGCTCCTCTTCTTAATCCATAGATGCCTTTTTTTTAAGGTTTTTTTTATTACTTTCAACTGTACAAAACAACAGTGATTAGACATTTATATACCTCACAAAGTGATAACCCCAACAAGTCTACTACCCATCTGACACCATGCATAACTATTACAATACCATTGAATGTATTCCCTATGCTGTATTTTACATTCCATACCTACATTTTTTTAATTATAGTCGACATTCAATATTATTTTATATTAGTTTCAGGTGTACAGCATAGTGGTTAGGCATTTATATACTCATAATTTATGAAGTGATACCCCCCCCATAAGTCTAGTACCCATCTGACACTACACATAGTTTTTACATTATTGAATATATTCCCCATACTGTATTTCATATTCCTGTAACAATTTTGTAAGTATCAATTTGTACTTCCTAATCCCTTCACCTTTCTCACCCAACCCTCCAGCCCCCCTCCCATCAGTGTGTTCTCTGTACCTGTGAGCCTATTTCTGTTTTGTTTGTTCGTTTATTCTGTTCTTTAGATTCCACATATAAGTGAGATCTTATGGCATAATATTTGTCTTCCTCTGTCTGATTTATTTCACTTAGCATAATACTCTCTAGGTCCATCCATGTTGTTGCACATGGTAAGATTTCATTCTTTTCTATGGCCAAGTAATACTCCATTGTATATATATATATATACCACTTCTTCTTTATCCAGTCGTCTATTGATGGGCATTTTGGTTTCCATATCTTGGCTATTGTGAATAGCGCTGTGGTAGACATAGGGGTGCATATGTTTTTTTGAATTAGTGTTTGAGGTGTCTTTGGATAAATATCCAGGAGTGGAATTGCTGGAACAAACAGTTTGTTCTAAAATTGTTAGAACAAACAGAACGCCTCGTCTTCAAGATGACTGGATGGCATGCTCCCTCATGGAACAAAGACCAACCGGGCACATGGGCAGTGATAGCACACTGGTGTTGGGATGACGTGTAGTTGTAATGGAAACATCCCCCACACGCATCCTCACACACATCACTCATTGGTACCCCCAGTAGCTTCCTATAATCCAAACACTGCAGAAACAGGGAGCAAGGCCACCATCCTCCTTGGCTGTAGAAGGAATTATCTAGGCATAAGACAGAAAAAATACGAAAGAAGCTGTGAGCAAGCAGCACCCATTTTTTTCCTCCACCAGCATCCTCTTCTACCGCCAAGCCAATAGATGAAGTCCTCTATGCTGTGTAGAAGGGAGAGCTGAAAAGGAAGTAAGAGGGTTAGATGCTGCATAGAAGTTACGAATCCTTCCAACTGTCCCCTCCCCATGGCCAAATCACAAAGGAACCCTTTAAAATTGGGACATCTGAGAATGGAGGGGACCCATGTCTTGCTACTTGCAGGAAGTCCAGAGAGACTGAAAGCATGACCAACAGTGGGTGAGAAATACTGTCATAGCGTAATGCAGCCAGAGGCACCCGGAGTTTTCTGTGTCCCTCAAGGGGTGTGGATGCCCATCAGAAAATACCCAAGGCTCCTGAGTGACACACAAAAGATACCTGGGAGAGAGCAAGCTCACAGGGCCTTGGGACCAGCACAAGGAAGCACATCGGAACCATGCAGCCCGTGAACAGGGCTGCTGAGATTCTGGGAGCACGTAGCTGCATCTCCGAGGATTGCTGGTGTGTGGGAGGGTGTCTTGGATGGATACAGTACAGGGTACTCTGAAGCAGCGGGCCCTCAGAGCACCAGGGCAAACCGAGGCTGAGAAGTAGGTGTCCAGCCCCCACCCCCAGCCCACAACACCGTGTCGGCAAGTGTGACAGCAGCTACACGGTGGTTGGACAGCCCTCTCCCTACTGAAACAAAGACCAGTCAGGGACAAGCACAAAGAGGGGGGAGGACACCTTGACTGTGACTCAGTCAGAACCCAGAATGGCTGGGAAATCACTGAAGTTCACTGGGTTGACCCAAAAATAATTGCACTAACTTTCCAATTCAATTTGAATGAGGACTCAAGATAGAAACTAAGGCTAGAAACAGGAAAAAGAAAGAAAGTACTTTTTTTTGCCCACCTACGTCTCTGTGTTTTGTGAAATGAATAGTTATTACATTAGTTATCACTTAACGATGATCAAAGTCAACATTATGCCAAGTACTGTATACATCATCTCATTTAAACATAACAACTTCATGATATTTGTATTACTCTCCCCACTAAGACCAGAGCGGTTAAGTTACCCTGCTAATAATCATCAGTAAAGCCAGGATTTGTATCTGTATCTATACAACTCTAAAAAGTACATTCTTGGCATTGGAAAGAATTTATCCAGGATAACATCGACACCTTTGAATTATAAACCATGTGACTATATTGTTACCTACGTAACAATAAATATAATTAAAATAATAAAAGTAGGGCGGGCCAAGTGGCATGATGGTTAAGAACTGGCTTGGGACACCAGAGGGCCCCGGTTCGGATCCCACATATGAGGGCCAGTGAACACTGCCCTCCACAGCTAAGATGCTGAACAACAGCTCAACCTGGAGCTGGGCTGCCATGAGTCGCAGGCGACGGCGTAGGCTGCAGCCCCTGTGGCAGTGGGTTGCCATGGGCTAACGTGTGTAGCCAGCACCCAGCGTGAGCGGCCAACAGCCGCAGTGAGCGGCCGTCCAGAAGCCGGCGACTGATCTGCCTCGCCCGGGGAAGAGCACAATGATGGTGCCAACTTGGGCCAGTGAAGCAACATCCTCCACAACTAGACTGAAGAACAAAAGGACAGCATCTTGTCTGTTCACCTTCCCCCAATTCCCCAGCGCTGTTCCCATCCCCCCAATTCCCCAATTAAAAAAAATAATAATAATAATAATAATAATAATAATTTAAAAAGTAAAGCTCATGTTTTTGACAGCACATTATCCCAGTCTCCATCTCCTCCCCACACAAAAGCCCAGTGATATTCACAAACCACTGGATTCCTCTCCCACCTGTTCTTTACAA
Organism: Hipposideros armiger; assembly: GCF_001890085.2. Lineage (NCBI taxonomy): Eukaryota > Metazoa > Chordata > Mammalia > Chiroptera > Hipposideridae > Hipposideros > Hipposideros armiger. The sequence goes on from NW_017731597.1 coordinate 1,454,875, forward strand.
GTGTCCGTAAAGCACTGACCCCTGAGAGCCAGGCTTCAGCTGGGCCACAGAACTGTCTTTTCCTCTAATAAGAGGGAGCAGGCAGTGTAGGCTGAGATGGCCGTGTGCCCTGGTGAGCAAAGAGGACCATTAAACTTTCAAGACACAGGCTCCTTAAAAGATCTGAGATGTGCAGGTTTTCTTTGCGCACTGAAAATGTTTGCTCATTAACTTATGTGACCGCAGACTTTGGACAGGGTGGGGACACGGAAGAGGGTTGCTGGAGGACCCCATGTAGTGGGGGAAGGGAGAGCAATACAGGCAGAGTATCCTTTGCTCTCAAACTTCTGCTCTTCCCTAGACACATGGCCAGCTGGCACCACTGGCTTCCTGTCAGATTGCCCTTGGCCTTGTAGGAAGAAAGGATTCTTCATCTGAACAAAGGACAGAAAACATAAAATGATGGCCCTGGCTGAATGAAGCCTCAGAGGTTAGATTGTCATCATACACCTAACCCTTGGAAGTGGGGGAGAAGGGACTCTTCCAAAACTGGCTTTAGGAAGGGGAGGAAACAGAGGGGTACTTTGAATGCCTCTGATCCCCAACACTGACCATTTTTCCAAACAGGAATCATCACCCTTTCCTCAATATCTGTAACTATAAACTTTGGAAAATTAGAAAGAAAATAAGAGAGTGATGGGAAAAGAGGAGGGGCCAGAGACATAGATGAGGCAAATCCATTTGCGGGTGGTTTTCATTTGTACTTGAAATTATCTGTGTCACCAGTCTAGGATACATGTATGGCTGTGCCTCTGTTAATTTTCCCAAAGCCCAGGCATGTTGTATCAGGGAGTCCAGAATCCCATCTTTAAATCCTCCCCCAGCATCTCACCCACACTCTCAGATTGCCCGAGAGTTCCAGGAGCTTATGCAGTGGAAGTGATGTTTGTGATTATCTCCTAGAGAGAGAACCACAATTGCTGTTGGCCCTGCATGACTTCACAGCTACTTGTGACTTCTGATGTTGCAACGGCCTTGACCAGGTCACTGCGGTCCTCCATACAAAATGTAGAACTCTTCTGAGCCCACATGTGCTTGCTCAGCCATCATTCCCCAGAGCACTAGCTTAGGTGCTTGTGTCTGGAGGATCTCCCGGCATGAGCCTGACAACACCGTGCCCAAACCTAGCAGCCCTCGTCAGGCTGATAGAGTGCATCACTGGCCCCAGGTCTTCACCCCCCTACAACCCTGTCCTTTGTCATGTATCTTTGGAGTTTCACCACTAAAGGGACATACTGTATTTCCCTGTCCCTTAAATGTGGATTTGTTCATAGGACTTGCTTCGGTCAGTAGAAAAAGGAGGAAGTGACAGTGTGTCCATCCTAAGACTAGGCCTTAAGAAGCCACGTGCATTTTCACTGGTGGAGCTGAGTTGTGCCATCCTGGTCAAGGCCAGCCTAGATGAATAGAGTGTCAATAGACCCATATATTTTTGAACAAGCCTGTTGAAGATCAGCAGAAGCATGCAGCTGAGCCCAGCATCGGTCACTGAGTCCTGAGCTAAATAGTGTTGGCTGGTTTTGCCAATGAAATTGTGTGGTTGTCTGTTACACGGCATTAGTGTGATCATTGCTGACCAATCCATGGCTCTGTGTTGAGCTCGGGCCATCAACCTTGATCCCCCCTTCCTCAAGATAATTTCATTTTCAGGGACTTCATAGATCTTCCCTTTCCCTGGCCGTGGTTAGGGCTAGCTTGGTCCACCTCCAGTGGATCACCATAACTTTGACCTTGGGACACAGGGTTGAGAGCTCAGGCCCCGTTTTCCCAGACAGCCCCTGGGATCCTTTTGCAAATAATTCATAACCCCTTGCCGGAGCTTCCCTTCCCAAGAAAATAGGCAATTTATTGAAGGCTCAAACACCAGAAAGGAACCCCCCATTTCTTCCTTTTCATGGTGTTGATTTCCTTGTGCACAAACTTAATAAAACTTTCTCTTTGTCTAAACAAACAAAAAAACCCAGAGGGTCCAATTATATCCTTCTCTCAGAAAATTATAACCTGATCAGTCAACTCTTAGGAAACTAACAGAGACTCCTTAGGATCTGTTTTTACAGAGCCCAAAAGCATCTCTGGCTGGAAAAGTCTGGGACAGTACACTGTATTTATATGAATTAAGTCTTGGGGTGATATTTTATTACACATATAATTATAGGGCAATGATTTTATGCATTAGTTTTACAATCAAGAAAACTGAAGCAATATAAGGTTATATATCTCCCCAGCTTCAAACATCTAAGGAAAGACAGATCCAGGACCAGAACTAAAATGTTCCAGTTCTCTCTCCATTCAGATTTCTTGACACTTAAACCATGTTGGGGTGTCTGAGGGAGCCCAGGATATAGGACCTCTCTTTCCTGCCCATGTTCTTTACAAGTTGATAAATAAAGGACTGGTAAACAGAGACCAAAATACCCTTTGTTTCTAACAGAGGTCAGGTTAAATGGAGGACATGGGTGGAACCCAATGAAAAAAAAAGACCCCTCCCCTAGAAGAGCAGAATAGAATGCTTCCTCTCATGAGCAACTCACTTCCAAGAGGAGCAGGGTAGAGCTGAACTTAGCATGCCCAGATGTAACAGTCAGTTAAGATACTTCATTTTCCCCTGGAGAAGTATGAGTAATGGAGAGAAAGATGCCAGGAGCTACATTAGATGAGCTCCCTTGAACAATGGAAACATCGTGAGTTGGGTGAAAATGTTCCTTCAATCCACCAGATTTATTTGCTCTGCATCTAAGTTAGGCTTAATGTACAAGCCTGTGTCTGACCCAGTCCACTTCCATAACGCCAGATATAGATATGTCTTCTGTCTCTGTGTTATCAAAGAAAAGAGGAATTTGTTAAGCCTTAAACAAACTCGGAGGTACTGTGAAGTGGAGGGAGATGGGGTGTACATTTGAACCATTCAGAAATCATACCACCGGATTCCACCATCAGCTCTCCCTCTGTGTAAAATCAACCTGGCTAACCCTGACACAAGGGAAACCTCCCTGTGTTTCATCAATTTGTTAGCTAGTAATAGTCTATCTTATTCTAATAAAGTTGTCACTTCTCATCCCATCCCCACCTTTAGATGTAGGAATGTTCTTTTAGGCACAAACTGGTTCACCCTTTTCTAGAAAAATCATCTATTGGAAGGATCTGGATCTTAGTTTGCCATCTTAGCAGATCCCCAGTGTATGACCTATTCCAGCTGCGCATTGGCTCCTGTGGCCGATGCACAATGTACTGTGAACGTTTAAAGAATAAGAATTGATAGATGGATTCCCGAAACCATGGCAGCAAAGAGGACCGATTGCCAAAGCCCTTTATAAAGTAGGTGGAAAGCAGGAATGGTTCTCATCATATCCTGTCTCCACCATCTTGATTCATCTACAGTGAAAAAGGAGGAGGGTTTGGTGTGGAAATGTGTGTGTGTGTGTGTGTGTATATGAGTGTGTGTGTGTGTGTGTGTGTGTGTGTGTTTCAAATTGCATTTTTTTGGCTACATCGCCAGTGAGATGATTAAAGAACTTGAGCTCTTTGCAACCGACTCAGCCATAAGTTTGACTAGGCTTTGCTTTCCCAATATGGTTCTCATTTGCTTTTAACCTCATTCATTTCTTATTATTTTTGTGTCAGAGAAAAAGGCAGCAAGGAAAATCAACCTTGGGCTTCGTTAATTAAGGCCTGCATTCTAGCTGGTATATTTCAGAAAAGACAATCGGTTCCTTTTGCCCCACTCTCTGGAGAACCTTGTAATGTGGTTCCATTCATTCATCAGGGCTCTGTGTGGCTTTGGGGCCTGTCCCGGTATGGTGGTCCTTAAATTCATTTTCATATGGAATTGTGGACATCGTATCAGTATGTAAAACTAGTATTTCTCTCCGCAGAACTCCAGCAAGCAACCAGGAGGATAATCTCATAAATCTTCATTGGGAAGAAGATGGGAGCATGGATTTTTCTCGGACTGTGGTTTTCATAATTAAGAAAAAGAAAAAAAAAAGGTAAGCACTAGATCTCTCACTCACTCCCCCGCCCCCCACCCAAATACCAAGCATTCTAGTTCTGACTCCTTGTTTACTTGGTATGTGAGGTCGTGACCCATCTTAAGCTCAGTTTCTTTCTTTTATGATAAATAAAAATAAAGGCAGGGAACTCGGGGGTTATTCTCTAGAATGCCAAACCTGATAGAGCCCGGGAGAAAAGCCATATGTCTGCCTTCTCAAATCTCTTTTCCTCTTCACCTTTATGCCTCCTGGAAAGAAGATTGATTCAGTCGTTTTACCCAAGCCTCTTTTGTCATTTCCGCCAAAATAAAACATCTAGGCTGAGTTCCATAGGTAATCATGGATCCTTAAGGAAAGTGCTCCATCTGTGTCTTCAGCAGACATTTGTTGTGCTTCAGGCAGTGGTGTGAGTGTTGCAGAGATTCAGAGATGAGCTCACAGTGCGTATATAGGGAGTACATATACAGGACAGATGTGGGGCAGAAAAAGTAGACACAGAAAGAGATCGGGGGTGGGGAGGGGGAGATTAAACATGCTCCCTTGTGATGTTAATCTCACCTTCCTCCGTTTAGTTGACTCCTCACATGTAGTCACAGGTCTAATCTGCTTCTCTAGCACTGTAGCCAGATGAAGTGTGGTTAGGGTGAACAGCCTGAGTGAAACAGAAGAGGAAGTGGAGACATGATTATAGACATCTCCTTTGAAAAAAAAAATCTTTGTAAACAGAGTTAAGGAAGACTCAATGTTTAAAAGGTTAAATTCTGGGGCGGCCGGTTGGCTCAGGTGGTTAGAGTGCAGATTTATAACACCAAGGTTGCCAGTTCAATTCCCACATGGGTCACTGAGCTGCTCCTTCCACAACTAGATTGAAACAACTACTCGACTTGAAGCTGAAGGGTCCTGGAAAAACACACTGTTCCCCAATAAAAGGTTAAATTCTCACTTATCTGATCATTTTGATGCTACACAATAATTGCCTTCCTCCAGGCCTATAGGTTTTTCAGTTTTCTAGAACAATAACTAATGTTGACTGCTGTTCAACTCCACGCCAGCTACTCTTGTAATCTTGTACCCACATTTTTTTCACTTATCTAATCCTTAGAACCCAATAAAGTAACTGCTATCATTAAAGCCATTCTGCAGATGAGGAAACTGAAGCACAGAGGGACTCAGTGCTTTGAGCCACCCAGGACAGCCAGCAAGAGACAGAATTCAAATGCAGTGTGGCGGGCTCTAGAGCCCAAGTTCTCACCCACATGCTACCCTGTTTGTGAGTCTTGCTTCTTTGGTAGCACCAGCTTTTGAAACTATGGGGCTCTTTTCCCCCACTGTCTGTCATGCTGGGCACCACCCAGTTCCAGTGGCCGTAGCAGGGGAGAGCAGAGGAGTCGAGAGGCTCGTCAAAGCCCCATTTTTCTCTGCCCTTTTATGGATTGTCACGCAGTGCTCTTGTGCTGTGTGCTCTCTGCTACTGAACTTTTCAGACCCCAGTCACTACCACCTGAGTTTTGGTCAAAGCCGGAGTGATGGTGGGCACGGTAACAGGGGCCAGGCGAGGCCAGGCTGTGGGGGAGGAAAATGACAGTGGCCCTCGAGCCACATGTTCCCTAGCAGCAGAGCCCGTGTAGGAACCAGGACTAGGCTCCAAGGCGCCCTTTTCCTCAAGTCTTCCTGCTTTACCCTTTGCAAGGAGAAAACGGAACCAGGAGGCGAAGACCTAGGTGTGGGGTCAGGGGAGGGCTTTGAGAACCTCCAGTGGGGTCTGCCTGGCATGGCTTTGCTGGGAAAGTCCCTCTGGAAAAGTTGGTCTTCCTGCACCCCCTGCTCCAACTGCCCCAGCATGGCCACCTACCAGTTTAAGAGCTTAAGGACCCATCTTATCATGCCATTGCTTAGCTCGTCAGAAAAACACACTGAGTGGTTTCACCTGAGAAAAGAAGACCGTGGATCAGCCAGTTCTATTTGCGGTTGAATTGTCAGCAGCCCTCCTCTCTGTCCGCTCCTACCCTCCTTTTTCCCTGTCTCTACTTAAACGCTTCTCAGAATTTTTTTGGTACTTCCCTGCCTTTCCCAGTGGATTTTTACATTCACTGGGGACCGTATTCTTCCATATCCATCTCTCTGTCTTGCACACCCACACCTAGTACCTTACTGTATCAGTCAGGATGCCTGCTGCCAGAGCACAACAGCACACCACAAATCCAACAGGTTTACAACAAAGGACAGCTGGTGATCTTATGTAATGAGAAGTCCCAAGTTAGAATGTCCCCAGGGTTGATTAACACAACAGCTCAGTGACATCAGGGGCCCAAAGTCTCCCTGTCTGTTTCCTCTGCTAACATCAGCATGTTGCCCCATGACCTGGGCTAGCCCTCCATGGTCACAAGCATGCCGTTAATCACAGACATCATGGTCTCCAGTGGCAGCTCTTCAAAGGGATGAGCAAATCTTTCTCAGAAGCTTCCCCAGCAGACATCCCCTCACGCTCATTGGCCAGAACAGGGTTACATGCCCCTCCCCTAAACTAAGCACTGGCGTGGCCAATGATGAGACTAATCAGCTTGTACCCCTGAGATGGGAACGGGATTGACTTTTCTATACACATTGCTACATGGCAGACAGTGGACATCTGAAACAAATCAGGGCTCTACTAGCAAGGACAAAATTAGAGAGGGGGTGGGGAGGTGAATTTGGTGTGTGCAGCCTACAGTATCTGAGGAAATAACATGATAGTCAAGTTTATTGAATTTCAACTTACCTTAGCTTGAATTATTTCATTGGTTCTAGGAGCAGAGCTGTGAGGAACTAGAGCCCAGGTTAGATATGCTCTGATGAGGTGAGGGAAGAAAACATGGAGGAAAGGTTGGGAGCAGGAGGCATTGCCTGCGGAGGAGCCAATGAGTGTGGAGTCCCACTAGGAAAGAACAGGAAGCCAACACTGAAGACCTTCCCCATACCAGGTGCTGTATGAGGCTATCCTCACACTTTATCCTATTTCATCCTCATAAAAGTCCTTCTAAGATACAAACAGTGATTCTCCTATTACAGATTAAGAAACCAAGGCTCAAAGATTTTGGGTAACTGCCAAGGGCGACACAGCCAGTGAGGAGCAGAGAGAGAATGCTGTTGGCTGCTGACAATGGCCGTAACCTTCCCCCAGGGTCCAGGTCTCTCAGGAATTTATAGGAACGTAACCTCAGCCAAACAGTATGTTGTTAGGCTCTGAGGCTGTGGGCCCCATGTCTCCGTCCAGTGTCTTGGTGAGGCAAACCATTCGTGAACACCAAATGCTTATTTGTGCTTCTGGTCTATGGCTTATGAGAGAGGTAAGCCTTTCTCCTAGGCCAGTGCTTCTCAGAGCTTTCTACTCGTGTCCACTGGCAAAGGAGGGGGAAACTCAAGTTAGGATTATAATCGCAAGAGACCTGGGAAATTAGCAGATCTTTGTCGATACAGAGCATGCTTCAGCAAGTCAGCGAGACTGGGAATGGTCCTGGAAAGCTCTCCTTTGCTTCACCGCTACCTGAGGCTGTGACTTTGTGGAGCAAAAAGTGAGAAAAGGCTCCACAACCAGACCCAGCCTCAGAAGAGGAGAAAACACAGACCAGAAGCAATACGAGGAAGAAGAAAAGATGTTCAGGGCCGGCCGAGTGGCTCAGTTGGTTGAGAGTTGGCTTGGGAGCGCAAGCTCTGAGCAGCAAGGCCGCCTGTTCTGTTCCCGTGTGGGCCAGTGGCGCTGCACCCTCTACAGCTAGGATGGTGAGAGACAGCTCGACCTGGAGCTGGGCTCCATGGGTGGCCAGTGACATTGTAGGCTGCATCCCCTGCTGCAATGGGCTGCCGTGAGCTGCCGTGAGTGGCTGGCAGCCAGCATGAGCTGCCGAGAGCCACCATGAATGGCCATCCAATGGCCGGCAACCAATCTGCCTCACCCAGGAAGAGCTCAATGATCATAGTACCAACATGGGCCAGTGAAGCAACATCCCCCACAACTAGACTGAAGAACAAAAGGGTAGCAACTTCTCTGTTCCCCTCCCCCAATTTCCCAATAAAACCTTTAAAAAAAGAAAGAAAAAAAGAAAAGATTTTCATGAACAAGTTAAGAGAATAAGCCATGTAACACGGTGCAAGAGGTCACCTTGGAAAATCAAGCCTACCTGAGCCAGATGTTGTGGACCACAGGCTTCTTGAAGGGTTAGTCTTCTCCAGAGACTTGGAGAAAGGAGAAAGTGCAGGCATGGGAGCAAGGCCTATCTACCACGTGGAGACTGGAGGTGCCGGTGCAGATTGGGGGGCTCAGTGCACATGTGACTCGGCCTCCTGACACTGACGTCCCAGTTTGGCTTTTGTCAGAAGGATCCACAGCCTACATAGGACCACTCAGGTATGACCACCTGCCATCCTGCCTCACTACCTAGCAGGCCCCAGTACAAGCAGGTGGACTTCAGAAAAATATACAATTGCTCAAAACCCTGAGATGGAAATACCTACCCATTCATTTTCATTGCAGTGAGAATGGGCTTTTCGTGTCAGCCTGCATCCATTAGCCCTCCAGAAGTTATAGCTGGAGGTATCACACTACCTGCTACCAAACTATACTACAAGGCTATAGTAATCAAAACAGCATGGTACTGGCATAAACACAGACACATGGATCAATGGAACAGAATAGAGAGCCCAGAAATAAACCCACATCAGTATGGTCATTTAGTCTATGACAAAGGAGGCAAGAGTATACAGAGGGTTAAAAACAGTCTCTTCAATAAGTGATTTTGGGAAAACTGGACAGATACGCACAAAAAAATGAAACTAGACCACTTTCTTATACCATATATAAGAATAAACTCAAAGTGTATTAAAGACTTAAATGTAAGACTCAAAATGATAAAACTCCTAGAAGAAAACATAGGCAGTAAACTCTGACATGACTCTTAGTAATATTTTATCTGATATATCTCCTCAGTTAAGGGAAACAAATGAATAAACAAAAAAAATAAACAAATGGGACTACATCAAACGAAAAAGTTTTGCACAGCAAAGAAAGCCATCAACAAACGCAAAGACAACCTACCAAATGGGAGAAGATATTCACCAATGATACATCTGATAAGGGATTAGTATACAAAATTTATAAAGAATTCATATACCAAAATAACAAACAATGCAATCAAAAAATGGGCAGAGGACCCAAATAGACATTTCTACGAAAAGGACATACAGATGGTCAATAGACAAATGAAAACATGCTCAACATCACTAATCATCAGAGAAATGCAATTAAAAACCACAATGAGCTATCACCTCACACCAAAATGGTTATCATCGATAAATTAACAAACAACCAGTGTAGGCGAGGATGTGGAGAAAAGGGAACCCTTGTGCACTGTTGATGGGACTGTAAATTGGTGCAGCCACTATGGAAAACAGTATGGAGGTTCCTCAAAAAATTAAAAATGGAGCTAACATATGACCCAGCAATTCCACTTCTGGGTATTTATCCCAAGAAATTAAAAATCTAATTCGAAAAGATATATGCACCCCTATGCTCATTGAAGTGTTATTTACAATAGCCAAGATATGGAAGCAACCTAAGTGTCAGCCAATAGAGGATTGGATAAAGAAGATGTGGTACATATATACAATGGAATGTTACTCAGCCGTAGAAAAGAATAAAATCTTACTGTTTGCGACAGCATAGATGGACCTAGAGGGCATTATGCTAAGTGAAAGAAGTCAGAGAAAGACAAATGCCATATGATCTCACTTATATGTGGAATCTAAAGAACAAAATAAACGAACCAACCAAACAGAAACAGACTCATAGATACAGAGAACAAACTGATGGTTGCCAGATGGGATGGGGGGTTGGGGGGCAGGATGGAACAAGGTGAAGGGATTAAGAAGTACAAATTGGTAGTCACAAAACAGTCACAGGGAAGTAAAGTACAGCAGAGGGAATACAGTCAACAATATTGTAATAACTATGTATAGTGCCAGGTGGGTACTAGACTAGTCAGGGGGATCACTTTGTAAGTTATATAAATGTCTAACCACTATGCTGTACACCTGAAATTAATATAAAATAATATTGAATATCAACTGTAATTTTAAAAACATAAAAAATAATAAGATTTGCATATATATAAATCATATATGTAAATCATATATACACACACACACGCACATATATATATATGTGCGTGTGTGTGTGTGTGTATATGAGATGGGGTCTATCCTAAGACACTCACAGTCAAGTGGGAGCAAACTGTAGGAAGCTTTTGCAAACAGTATCCCCTTTACCAACACCAGGGTTATCTCTTTAAAAACAGAATATGCTATCAACACGGTGGTTGCCAGAGATGACATTCAAAATATTTGATAACCAATATGGCACGAGCCCCAACGAATCATAACTGGAGCGAGATCCTCAGGTGTGTCCAGGCTCAATGTGAGGTGGTCGCTGTCACTGTCCCAGGCAGCCAGCCCTGCAATGACAAGCTTCCTCCTTGGGTTTGGAGGGGCTTTTCCGGTGGGGACCAGTCTTTCCTGGACACAGCCTGTGTATGGTGGTGGCATGGGGGTTGGGGGGATGGCGATGGTTACGCTGAGGAGTAGCAGAGAGATTTTAAGGGGATAAGAAGACTGGAGAATGGTAGGAACGAGGAAGCAAAAGCAGCTTACAAAAAGGAAACTCACAAATACCAATTGGCCAGAAACAAATCAGCCAAAAATCAGTTTCGTAAAAGTCATTAATGTGTTAAATGATCCATTTGCCCAACCAGCAATTACCAAATTCTTGTTTCCATTTAGTTACTTGTAGAGTTTATAGCAATTCATGTTGCTTGCAGTAGTTTGAACAGACTCCGTGGAATTTTCCTGAGTTTGGTTTCCCAGAGGCTTTGCCACAGCCAGAGCCAATAGGTATCATGGGAGACTCCTGCGTATGAGATCTGTACGTGTATGCCCTTGATGAAGGCGTGGTCCCCTATCTGAGATGTTTGAGTGCACCACTTCCAGAGGGATGGCTGTGAAGCAGTGAGGGGCGGCCATGTGGCCAGCCAGCAGTGCCGATCAGCCAGCATCGCACATGCGGGGACAGAAGTGGCAGCCTTCACAGGCCCGCTTGGGCTGGATATGGGAGACTCCTAAATGTCAAGTGAGTGAGTCTGAAATGACCAGAAGGTACTGAGGAACCACTAGCCCTGGAGTGACAAGAGTGCAGATGCCACCTGCAACAGGCATGGCACCCACAAGGCACCCAGTACACACCTGTCGAATGAAGGACCCATCTTAAGATACTCTGTGTTCTTCTGCTTCAACTTGAGCAACAAGGCTGTAAGCAACCTCCTCTTAAAAGCCAACTGCCCTGAAAGCAGTTCTGCTCTGGTGACATAAGGGTCATCACTGCATCTTTCTAATTATAGGACTGTCAAACATTGTTTTATTATTATTATTTAGTTATCATCATCATTATCATTTGCTAAATAGCCATCCTGCAGAATGGAGCATAAGGTGCTGGGCCCATAATTCAGGGATTGATGGCTGAAAACGACCCTCTCCTCCGATAACATATAAAACCTACGGGGGAGAAGCTATTTAGTATTAAAAGTTAGGGTACTCCAGGGGTTATAGAAAGCAATGTCTGTGAAATCTCAATTGCATTTTCTACTTTCCCAATCATTTGTCTACTGGGTGATTATAAACAAGACAGTAAGACTGTTCAGAAGGTGTTTAATTCCACCGGAATTAAACACTGGACACAAAGTGCTAACTAAGATCTCGGTGTAAAACTGAGGTCTGCCTCTCCCTAGTTGCATGACCTTGAGTAAGCTTCGTATCCTTTCTGAGCCTCGGTTTCCTCCGCTGTAAAACCCATCATGTTGTTCTGGAGGTCAGAGGGCACAATCGTGTGACACTGGAATGAGATGCTCCTTGTAGGACCACACTGATGGAATGCCTCCCAGAGTACCGTGTGTATCAGGTAATATACAAGGTAGAGTGGGTTCTAGCCCAACTGCCTTGCTTATTCTTTCAATAAAAATTACTCAAATAAGTAGAATTAAAAGGAAATTACGTAGGAGAAGTATTAAACCAGTAGATTTCAATGATCTTTGAAAATTCCTCTGTGCCCAAATATTGGTCTTCTGCATGTCCTCCACCTGACTCATGGGCCAAGGGGGTGGACACCCTCATGCTGCGGCTTCCACTGATGTCTGTCGCAGCCATCTTGGCTGTCAGCTGCCCCCCATGGCACCCACCTTCCTATCAGGCTCAGGGCCTCCTCCCTTGTCCTTTCCTGGACTGACTGCCACCAGCTCCCTTTGCTGTGTGCTTGCCCCTCCACTTTGCCCTGAGACCCGTGGTCCATGTGGAGAGGAAGAGCCTTCATAACCTCAGCTGTCTTCCTTTGGACACCTTGCCTTTTGTTCCTGCTCTGGCACTTACATCTTGACTTCTCTCTTTTGGGTACGAAGGGACTCCTTTTAATCTCTGTGTCTTGGAAAACCCCTGGCCCAATCAGTTGACTCATCTTATTCTTTGAAAGCAAATTCTCCTCCCCTCATTGTTCCCAATAAGGACAGTTGCTAGTTTGAGGTCAACTTCAACTCATTCTCTGAGATTTTGTTGCTTATTTGCATATATTTAAATTACATGCAAATCACACATATTACATATATATATGTATCACATATAATACATACACATCTAGCATAGACCTTGACATTTTGGAGGCCTTCGATGAATGCCTTTGTCTCATATTCTATATATACCTTTTAATACAGTAGTCACTAGTCACATATGGCTATTTAAATTTAAATTTTAATTAATTAATATCAAGTAAAATTTAAAATTCAGTGCTCCAGTCGCCCTAGCCACAGTTCAAGTGCTCAGGAGCCGCATGTGGCTGGTGGCTGCTGTATTCAATAGGAACACCCCGATGGGCCGCACTCCTCCATCTCATTTATGGATGTCCTCCTGCATCTCTCCATACTCTCATCGGATCCTTAGAAATACAGAGGAGACAATGTTTACTTCTAGAGAGTGCTCATTGTTTCTCAATTCCGTTCAGCAAAATCCAAGACCCAGCTGGGTCTCAGCACAGACAGGGCCTTATCCTGGGCTCTGGATGGGAGCAGAATAGAGAGGACTGTTTTCTGGGAGTTGGAAGGAATCACAGGTTCTCTGTTTGCCATCGCCGAGCCCCAGCCCCTGGCTTTTGTGCAGGTGCTCTGGAGACTCTGAGTGAAGGCAGTGATGACATGTTTAATGAAAGGTAAATATTTATGGTCAGTCTCCAGCAGATGTACTCTGTGGGTGGCGGGGTGAGTGGGTGGGTCAGCGAGGCCTTCAGCACAGGAGCTGGGATCCCACCCGTGGTAACGCTTTGGCTCTCACCTGATATGTTTCTGTGTGCCGAACTTGACCCTGTTGTTCTGAAACCAGAGCAGGTAGGGCACCCAGCAGCCCTCGGAGTCCAGAAGGACCTCACTATGCTTGGAGCTGGAGCAACTTTCCTTGTGCTGTTTTGGAAAACTCCCAGATAGGCCCAGCCCAGCCATCCGGTCTCCTGGGGTGCTGCTGGCATCTAGTGGAAAGACAGGGAAACGGCTGGCATGCAAATACGTGGCTCTCACAAAGGACAGGTCCTGAGTGGACCTCACTCTGCCCCGCAGCGTTCACATGCCACACCCCCTGCTCTAGCAAGAGTGGGGCCAGCAAAGGGAGACGCCACTGCCCCCACTCAGTACCCACACACTGGTTCTCAACACCCCCAGACCCAACACCCTCTTTTTATAATATATATGTAGGTTTTGCCCCCTTTACTCTCCTAAAGTAAAATTCATAAGCTACCTAGGCACATTGGAAAAATCAGTGTAGTGTCCCAACTGTGATACAAAGGTGTAACATAGTAGTATGCGATCTTTATGATCATCTGATGTATGTATTCACCCATGAACAGACAGGAACACTTAGTTGGGTCACGTGCTTGTACCTGCGTAAAATGATTAAGTGTAAATTTAAGAGAAGTAAGAATATCAGAAGCCACTCTATACAAGAAGTGCAGGAAAATAAAAGAGCTAAAATACAGGTGGACACTAGAATAAAACCTTGTATTCAGATAAATAATAACAGACCAACCTGATTGATTGTATGTGATAAGAAAGCAAAGGAAATAACCTTAATGGAAGCGGAAAGGAGGTGTGTTCTACATTTTGGTCAATGAAACAAGGTAAACAACTACCGGAGGCAAGACACAAGTGGAGATCAAGAGTTCAGCAGAAGCAGCAACTCAGGAAGTGTCTAGAAGAAATGTTAGGTCCCCTGAGAACCCATGGACACATGGAGGGGAGTGACGCGAATTTCCCCCCACAGGCAAAATGGAAACCAGGGCCAGTTTATTTGCTATTTAATGTTGAAGAGGGGTGGTTCCAAATGATTAGAGAACCAGGGACTCCTGGGAGGCTGAAATCAGCCCAGGTACTGTAGCTGTCACTGTGTGAGCTTTACCAGCAGGATGTGGTGCCTAATTCACCAAAGGTTGGTTGTCAACAGAGGGGATCTGCCACTTGATTGAGAAAACTGCCATCTGGTCGATGGCACCCTTGAATAACTCAGATAAATATTGAGGCTGTCATTTACCAAGCACCCACTGTGATAGGTGTTTTCTATACATTACCTAATTCTTATAACAACCCTGGAAGGTATTAATTTATTGTCTTTACAGGGGTGGAAACCCAGATTTGGGAAGTCAAATGAGTAACACGATCAAGCTCTTGGTAGAATGTGGCAGAGCTGGGATTCGACGGCAGCTGTATCTCGTTTGAGACTCACACCCACCCACTATAGCAGGTAGGTGGGTAGAAATAGGAATCTTTGTTCCCACTTTGGTTTTGAGTGACCAAAGCCAAGGAAGTGATGTGAGTGGCTAGATGCTGTGCGGCTGGCGTGCGGTGTCCCCTATCTCCTACAGCATTTACATCATATCTTGTGGTATTTACTTCACATCTTGTTTTAAGGATCTCAGAAATCAGCTGCAACCTTAAGCAAATGAAATGGAACCCCCCTGGCCGGATGTGAGCATGGAGATTTATCAACTGTTTCCTAACGGAGACCAGAAATTGACATGTCACTTTGGGAATTTAGTTAAGATCTGTGCTCAGTATGGGAACAATTAGCTAACAGACTGCAGATAAATTCTCTGATTCTTCAGGGATGGGATAGTGACTTGTTACAAAGCCACTCTTGGAAATGAAGGTGACCTGGCTGCACAACCTGTCATCTGGTTGATAGTTGGGTTTGATCCTTCATGATGGGTTGAGCTGCACGGCCTTCTTCGTTGCCCCTGGAGCGTCCGTCCCAATTTTGCATCCCAGGTCTAAGTTCCCAGTGAGTGGCAAACCCTTTTACTATCAAGGGTATTCAAGTAGGAAGCATCTCTTAGCCCTCTGAAATTTGTTTATAAGAGCCAATGTCATGGTTCTCTGAGCTGTTCTCTCTAAGTAGGAACTGTGAGCTAAGAGAATGAAGCCCAAGTGAAGCAAAATAACTGAAATGTTCAAATGTAGGGTGAGAGTCCACATTAGTACAACCACTTTGGAGAACTTTTTCTCACAAAGTTAAAAACACCTACTCTTACTCAGCTATTTCACTCCCTGGGCATCTGTCCAAGGGAAATGAAGATGTGTTCACACACACACACACACACACACACACACACACAAATTGTAGAGTAATGTTCATAGCAGTTCTATTCATAATCACCCCCCAAACTGGAAACAACCCAAGCGCCCATCAACAGGTGAATGGATAAACAAATGTGTGTTATACTCATATAATAGAACAATACTAAGTATTAAGAAAAAGAATAAACTACTCGCTCAAGCAACAACATAGATGAATCTCAAAAGCATTTTGTTGAGTGAAAGCTCTACATACCTAAGTAATCACTTCACAGACTGCAATAATTTCAAGTTCCAGAACAAGCAACAGTAAGCTATGGTGATGGAGTCTGAACAGTGATGACTGCTGTCAGTAGGAGTGCATTGACTGGAAAGAAACAAGGAAGTCTCTTTTTCTTTGGCTGTCTCCCCATCCCTCCCTAAGACTGCGACTGTTGCCCCCACCCATGGTATAGCCACAGCCGCGGGGCTACTAGCTTGTCAGGGGCTGAGTGGCTGCGAAAGTGCAAACCGCCCCTTGGTTTGACTTAGCGCTGTCCACAACTGGTTAGGCTTCCAGTTTCAACAACCCAGGGTTAATAATAACCTGACCATGGCTCCAAAGGTCAGAGAGGTCTTCAACCGGGCAGGCTTGAGTACACAGCTCGAAGTTCAAAGCTCGCTGAATTCAGGAGTCAGCTCAAGCAAGACAGATGGCCGGGTGGCACAGCAGGGACGAGGAGGGCCTAGAGTGCCCTCCATCATGGCGGACTGGGCCATTCCTTCCTGCTTGTGGAACCACATTTGCTCTCTGAGAAGCTGGGCCATGACAGCCCTGGGTGGACCTGTCATTTCTCTTGTGCAAACAAAGCAAGCACATTGTTCAACAGCCACCCCACCTGGCCACCTGGATGAAACCAACATCTCTTTACAGCCTCATCCTGCAACACCTGCCAAGCTCTCTGGGGCTGCCCTGTCGAGCCCAGGGTCAGATGCAAGGTTGGGCCCATCATGAGCCCATTTGATGCTGCAAGACCCCACTTGAAATAGCTCTGCCACTGAGGTTAATTTACTGAGGCTAAAGCAGTGAAGGGCTGACATGAAAGTGTGTCACCTTGAAAGAGAGGCTGTTCCTCAGCTCAATGCAGGGATCCGATTCAAAAGGTCCCAGGATGGTAACTAGTTCAAATTTGGGAATCTGATATGAGAAACTCCATGGTTCTACCCCCAGTCCCTTATAAGTATTAACTCATTTACTTCTCATGAAAGTGTGGGAGACATCGTGGGGAAACTGAGGCCCCAAGGAACAGAGGGATATGCGGAAGGTAGTAAGTGGCTGCAGGTTTGAGGTCAGGCGTTGGGCTGCCATGTCTGTGCTCTTCGTGCCACACTGTAGTGGCTCCTGGGAGGGAGAGATGTGGCCCAAGGTTGGAAAATGGCAGTGGAAGTCTGGGCCAGACGCCTGCAAACAGCCAGGCGCCGTGAGCGCGGCCCAGAGGCGGGTGGCGAAAGGGTGAAAATTGCTGAGGGAAAGGTAGTTCCAGATCCCAGATTCTGGCCAATTTGAAAAACATTTCTGAGGTAATATTTCCATCTAGTGGCAAAACAGCAGGTAGCAATTACCCTCCAGGCAAGTATCTAAGCAGCCTTGAGTGGGGGAGGTATAACAAGTCAGTAAGAAGGTTATTTTTTACAGGTCCTAAAAGACAGGCACATCCCACTTCCTTGGAATAGTCTCCAATTTCCGCATGCCACCGAATGGTGGCTGCAGGCTGGGTTCACGCCCCAACTCTGCTCATTACTGCCGAGAGGCTTAGGCAAGTTAATTCACTTTATTATCTCTTCTGAAAAATGGAGAAAATAATATCTACCTACGGCTGCTGCGAGGATCAAGTGAAATACTGCATGTAACGTGTCGGGTGTATTGTAAGCACTTAAATGTTAGTTGTTACAATACTAAAGAGGTGTCTGGCAAGAGCTGGGATGGGAGCACAGAGGGAAGGACCTGGACGCATTAGGCATTAGTTAGCGGCCTTCTGCGAACCTCACAGGACTGCCCTTGGGGCCCCCTTTTTTCACATGTAGCCTCATGTTTGCCTTTCCTAGCCTTCTGCCTGTATTACTACACCAGTTCTCCACTCAAATACATTAGTGGTTCTTCCTGTCTCCCATATTCATCTCTGTCAGGTGTGTCTACGCAGCACGCCCCTCAGACTGTCCTGGCTGGGTCCCCTCTGCCCTCTGCCCGCCAGCTCCCAGGTGGTGCCTGCCCTTCAGCCATCCCCTCCCCACCTCCCAGACAAGCCCTTCCTTAATAACACGGGGGCTTTTGTTATTCTCCACCTGAAATCACCCACTCTCTCCCTCTAGCCACCTTTGACGAACTCGGAAAAGTACGAGGTTTGGGAGCAAAGAAGCAACTATTTTATTTTGAAGTTTAATTTTGTCACAAACACCACTTAAATCTGAGGTAACTGTGTAAAGCGCCAAAAGTTCATTTCATAGTTAACCTTGCTTTGGCCTAGTTAGTTGTTCATTGACTTCCAAATCTGAATGTTGTTCCCATTAAAAGGGTAACTTTTAGCCTTGAACTTCGTCTGGACTCATGGAGCTATGGGCAGTGACTTACTGTTTCCTGCCACACTCAGCAGGAAGCCAGGCTTGGAGTGGCCACCTCTAGACGCCACTTTTGCGAGTGCTGGAGGACGCTAATACCAGGTTTGTTGTTGGGTGTCTTCTGTGGGCTTAGAACTGGAGACGGAGATGAAGTGGCAGGTGGTACAAGAGCAGAGGAAGGAGAGTGTGTGAGGCATCACGGTGCTAACTGGGAATTTACAAGGTGAGGGGCTTGGCCAAAACAGGTCGTGTGGACAGGTAACAGGACGCTGAGGGGACCAGCAAAGGAAGGCTTCACTTCAAAGAGGTTATCTCTAGTTAAGTCTCAGAACCAACTAGCGAAATGTGAACCCTTGGGTGGAAACATGAGTCAAAATAGGTCCACCTGAAAAGGGGCTCTGGAAAATCCAAAGGGCACAGTCCCTGCCCTCGGGGATGTATTTGTACCTTGACCACTGCTTCCTGCACAGGCTGAGGAACACAGTGATATGGCCACTGCTTCTAAAAGACAGAGAAGTTAATGTTTCACAAACCACTGAACAGGGATAGATTCTTTGGGGAATAAGTTTGTTTGGAATGGGGTGCCAATTCCCTCCAATGTAGAGCATTTGGGGACTGTGATTGGGTTGAGTTGAATCTATAGATCAATCTGGGGAGAACCATGGCGCGGATGGTATTGTCCACAGAAGAACATCCAAACCTGTAGAGAATTTTTGTAAAAATGTATTTGAGCCAATCAGAGGATATGCCTGGAAGCCAGATCCCAACAGACTGTGTATATAAAGATGCTGCATTCTTTATTTATTTCTCAGAATGGCAGTTTGCAGCTTCTCTCACACATTTGGTGTTAAGGAGAGAGCATAAGGAAGATTACGTGAGGATGGGAGAAAGCAAGGCGGAAAATGGGACGACAGGATAGTTAACAATGTTATGTGTTCTCTGGAGGGTGGTTACTTCTGAAAAGAGGCCTTTCAAAGGTGCGTTAACCTAGATGCACAGAAACATGAACGGGGCTTGCTTAAGGCAGAGATAAGCCTTTTACTAAAAAACCATAGGCCTGGATGGGACTCCCCACCATGACCTGCCCAGTGAGGCATCTATGATCAGATTACCCTGTGCGGTGACTTTCCACAGAACTCCTTTTTCATCCACACTATAAAGATAGGCATGTCAGTGAAACACAGCAGAGAGTCCAGAAATCGGATCAAAGGAAAAATGGCTTTTTGTGACCTTCTACCTCCCAACAGGAAGCACAGTTCCCAAAGTCTTTCCTCTTCATCACTAGGCTCTTACATCACTTCTGCATTTTACAAGATCTTTGATTCTCACATGATCTCCGTGAGATAGATGGTCAGTCCGCATTGTATCGGTGGCTACGAATTGGAGCTTGTCTCGACCATACACAGTAGAACATCATCTGTGGGATACCATTTAAGAAACAATGGGAATATCCCCGAATTCCCACAGTACTCACCCCAAAAAAGGACACCTGTTACACTCTAGATCAGCAACTAGCAGAAAATGTGCCATTGAAATGTCTTCTGCTTTGACTATAAGCTTTTTTTTTTTTAAGAAATTTTATTGGGGAACAGTGTGTTTTTCCAGGACCCATCAGCTATAAGTCAAGTGGTTGTCTTCAATCTAGTTGTGGAGGGCACATCTCAGTGGCCCATGTGGGAATCAAACTGGCAACCTTGGTGTTCTGAGTCTGTGCTCTAACTACCTGAGCTAACCGGCTGCCCTGACTGTAAGCTTTTTCAGAGCAGAGATTGACTTCATATACTTCTTTTTTTAAATCCAATGTCTAGATATATTAGTCAGGGTAAGTTTGGCTATACTGTAGTAAAGAATAAACCCTGAAATCTTAGTGGGTTGACACACACACACACACCCTTATTTCTTGCTCATACAAAATCAGCTGGAAGCCAGATCTCAACAGACTGATCCCCAGAGCTACTCCTTTCCAAATGGTGATTCAGGGACTCAAGCTGCCTTCATCTGTAGCTATGTCTCCTGGAGAACATGGCCTCCAGGTTGCTGCAGCAGGAGAAAAGAAAGATGGAGGGTCACATATCAGCTCTCAAATTTTTGGCCCAGAACTAACCTATGTCACTTCCACTCTGAGCCCATTGGCCAGGACTGGTCATATCAGCCTCTGCCTTCCTGGCTGAT
This sequence comes from Hipposideros armiger, assembly GCF_001890085.2. Taxonomy (NCBI): domain Eukaryota; kingdom Metazoa; phylum Chordata; class Mammalia; order Chiroptera; family Hipposideridae; genus Hipposideros; species Hipposideros armiger. The sequence goes on from NW_017731597.1 coordinate 1,475,351, forward strand.
AGCATGTACTCAGTCAACCTTGTTGGATAAATTCATGACTAAATCTGACTTGGGTTGAATTGATACAGTCACAGCATTACTCAAATCTTGAAGCCTCTTTCTACCTCCAAAGCCTCAGAAAGGATTGCCCATGTCCTCAACAAGAAAAATGCAAATGGATCTAGCATTTATTGATGATCTGTTCTTAACAAGGCACTGTTCTAGAAACTCTATGTGGGCTATAGTGTTTCATTCTCATGAGGGCTCTGTGGGTTAGGCATTGATAATCTTCTTTCACAAGTAACGTTTTCGTGGAACCATAGTGAGCCCATGTTTGCCAAGTTACAAAGCGTAAGAGGGTTGATTTTCCTGACTCCATGGACTCCTTCAGCTATTAATGCCTTATGGACTTCAGAAATACAGCCTGGCATAGTTGCCATTGTGAGAGGTGCTCGGAAGAAGGCAGAGAAACACAGCTGCCTTTCTCCACCCCCAGCTGCTGTTCCCTTTCTCATCTCTCTCCTGCTACCTTCAATGACAACTGCTAGTAGAGATAGCTACCTCTACAAGACCTAAGGCCAGCAGTGAGGGAATGGAGTCTAGACCTTGTTCTGAGCATTTGTGTTGCTTGGACGTCTGATTTGCACACTCCATCCTTTCTGAGAAAATGGAGAGGCAGGGGTTGTGACCTCCACACAGGACAGACACCTTTCCCAATGGCCTAGACTTTGTGGGAATTGACCAAGCTGACTTTATGCAGCTCTGCCAACCCTACAGAACAGAGGCCCCAACGTCTCCTAAGCTACCATTGATACTCCATACTGGCTCAAACAAACCCAAAGCAAGCCAGAAAGATTGCTGGTCAGACGGTGTCATCCTCATTGTGTGAGCTTGGATAATGACTTCACTTGGGTTCTCTGGGTTTTAATTGTTTCGTCTATAAACAGGCCTCTCGGACATCTGTTCTCTGATCACCCTTCATCTCACCAGGTTACTGAGATCATCAAATGGAATGATAGAAGGAAGAGTGTTTTGTAGGCTGTTAAGACCGATTTAAATGTGTGAGGTTGTTTATGACCAGCTAAAGAATGAAACATTTCAACTTCCTGGCTGAGTTATGATTTTGTCGAGGGAAGGGGACAAAGCTGCACGTGCCCATGGCATTTTAAAGGCCACCTCTCACCCTATGAACCACCCTCGGCTGCACACGTTGGCTTCTTGTCATGATGCTTAAGAGCCAGGCCGTGGGAGTCAGAACACGGTACCAGCCGTGGGAAGGTGGGCCAGGTCTCCTAACCTCTCTGGGCTCAGGTTGCTTATCTGTGAATGTCGATCATCATATGTGTGATTGGGATTATTATAAAGGTTGAAATGTTAGTGCACATAAAACTATTTACACAGCGCAGGACATATCCTGAAGCACTCAATACATGGTTGCAATTTTATTGTTATTATTGTTATTAAGGAGCCATCATGTTGTTCCCCAGGCATCTTTGTGTAATCAAATCTTTCCACTGTTCGATAGAATCAGAACATCCCCCACCTTTCAAAACACCCTGTGAATATTCAGGTTAGTGTCTCCCAGCATTGCCCTGAGCAGTCTGCAATGTCCCCTAGAAAGCTCCCAACTCACAACATGGCTGTGCTCCAAAACTCTACATGGAAGTCATTTGTTCAGAACTCAGCACGTATTTTCCCATAGAGAGGATGCTATTAAAATAATAGTTGGATTCCCGGGTGACTGAAAATACCCAGAATTCTTCAAGTGACACCAACATGAATCATAGGAGTCAGATGAAACCTTCAAAGGAAAACAACTCGTTATCTCTCTAACCCAACTGCATTCGATCAAATGGCAATATTGCACAAAGACTGCCTTGAAATTCCTTCCGGAAGGCCTCACTCGATGTCCTTGCCCCTTCCCTCATTTGGGAAAAACTATGTGAACTTTAGATTATTAGCAACAGATACCATTGAATGTCCTTGCTTTGAGATTTTTAGCTTCCTTATCGCTGCTCTGCTAGCTGTGCCTTCCCCCTGTTTACCACGAGACAAAAAGCATGAGCAGATCAAATGAGCTACCACGGGCTAAAGTTCTTAGTTCGCAAGAAAACTTTATGTTTTTCTCCCCTTTTCCTCCACTTGGTCAGTTGGGGTAGAGGAGAAAAGAAGAAAAACTACTGGAATGGAGCTCAAATGAAATGGGAATACAAAGAAACCATGAGATAACATGGACCCTCCCTTTAACATCTGGTGGCTTTAAGTCTGAAATGGATTGAACTGAAATACATCAAAACGTATAATGCTAAGTCTCCCTCCCAAACGTAGGGAAAGCTTTGAACAACCGGGTAGAAGCCTCATATTGGACCTGTACTAAAAACAATGGATTCAGCACTCTTCTAAGCTTTATGACATATGCTATGTAAAGGAAAAATATGCATTATAATTGTTATTTCCACCCTAAAAAATTCTTTCACATTCCACATGACAAGTAATTTATATGAACCAACTATATGTAGCGTGAAATTGAAAATGGAGAATGTCTATTTTTAGAGGTTACCATGATTCTGTGCCTTCCTCTGTAGTCATTTACTGCATCATTCTCTTCAAATGCAAAATAAAGAGATTAATACCTTCCGTCTCTACTTCACAGGGAAGTAGAAAGGAGATAGTAAACAGAAAAGGAAATAGTAGATAGAAACGCATTAAAATGGTGTTCGATGTATATGTAAAGACGTCACGTTCTGTCTTGATTTCCAAGCAGCTTTCAGATGATAAAATTCACGCTGATCCAGGCACATAATTCTGAAGGAGCCCGAGCTGCTCCTCTTGGATTAGACACAAGCGCTGTTGAATTTCTATGCTAGAAATCTGCAGAAGAGCTTTTCTGCGGGTGTGTAATGCATAGGAGGTGGGGATTTGGTGAGACATGGGGAGTTGAAACCTGGTGAAGAATTCTTCTCCAACAAGGCAGAGGGATGATAGATGGGGTGGGGGGTGGGGGGAGGTGTGTTAAATTCAAGTAATGAACATTTATGAACAGAAACGAGGTGTTACATGCCGTCCTAGTGCCTGGGGATACAGGGTGTTGGGGGGTCCCAAGTTCTGTGATTTACTAGGAAGGCTCATAGGACACAGTATATAGACAAGGCTGTGATTTATTACAGGGAAAGAGTGCTCAGCCAAATTAGCAGATGGAAAAGGCTTGTGGGGCAAAATCTGGAGGAAACCAGGTGTAAGCTCCCAAGAGTCCTCTCCCAGGGGAGGGACACAGGCCACATTTAATTCCTCCTGCAATGAGTGGTGACCACACGTGTGACATGCTTTCTACCAAGGAAGCTCGTTTCAGAGATTCAGTGCCCAAGGTGTTTTGTGGGGGGCAAGTTGCCTAGACATGCTCTGCCTCACCAGCACCAAAATTCTAGATCTCAGAGGGAAAGCAGATAGATGTTCAGCATAATCTCATAGTTGACACAAACAGTTGAGACGCGTCAAGCCAGTCTTATCAGGGAGTAATAGGAAGCCCCCTGAAATCTCTCGGTCCCCAGACTCCAGCCAAAGTCCGACCTCACAAGCAGGCCTTTTGGGGGACAGCATCCTCGGGCCTGCTGTGCTAAGTCTCTTATGCACACAGAGGCTGCAATACACGATTTGAGTGCATTTGGATAAATTCAATGATTAATTCATTTGAATACAGTTACTGAGCTCGTGAAGGGTCTGGAAGGAAGGAGATAAATTAGACACGGTTGTTGTATTTTGTCAGACTCAACTCAGCACCTCAGTAGCTCCCTGCCCACCCACAGGCAAGGCGCTTTGTCTCTAAGAAGCTCTGTGCCTGTGCTCCACGTTCCTCCTCGCCTCCATCCAGAGCCCAGGGCACATCCCAGGGGCGCTGCTTGCTGTCGCATAACTTCCTTCTGCTTAGCCCCTGAGCTAGGTGTTTGGAGCTCCTCCTCTGTTTGACTTGACTCCAGCGCAACCCTCTCGACGGTTCTGCTCCATCCCTACCCCCACCAAGACTCCCATCAACCCACATCTCACCTGGCCTCCTTGGCCCCTCGTGTTCGAAGCCCTGGTTCCTGGGGCTTATCTGCATCAGTCAGTGATGTGAAAGGCACCCTGTTTCTACCCACAGCCTTCGGCTCATCTTGACCCCGCTGCCAACCGCTGGGGAGATGCCCAGAGCTGTGAACCACAGACTCATCAGCCTTTCCTACTGGCATCTTCTCCCACGGAGCTGTCCGTGCTGTGACTCACGGCAGCCATGCCTTCAGCAGCTCTGCGCTGCTGTCCCCACTGCCCTTACTGCAACTGGAGGGATTTACGGCCCCCAAGCCCTGCCCCCCTTTCTCCTTTCAGGGGGGTGCTTGTATCTGAAGGGCGGGACTGTGGCTTTACAGGGCTGAGACTGGGGATGGGAAGGAATGGAGGTAACGTGTTGTTGTCTTGATCTCAATATTAGGAACACGTTCAATGACCCAGCCAAGGAGTTGAAAAAAAAAATCCGCTTTCTCCCTGGTACCCACCATGGCTCCAAGCAGAGTCCTGAGTACACCCAGATTTTAGTATCAGTTCAGCCCCAGTTTTCCTACCCTGATGGATCACCTCCTAAAAAGGCACAGAGGTAGGAAATAACCCTCGAGCTCAGGGTAACTCAGATGACAAGGGAGGAAAAGTCACCAAGAAATGACGCTGGTGAGGTAAGAGCCAGGCTGTGGAAAGCTGTGAATGTCATGATTCACACAACAGGCATGAGCGGACTTGCGTTTTAGAAAAAATCCCAGGCAGCTGGAGGGAGACGCGTTGGAGGGTGACTCTGGAGGCTAAGAGACAAAGATAAGAAATTTTTGTAAAAATCTTAGAAGAGGAGGTGGGGCCTCAACTAGATCGGAGGCAGTGGGCGTAGAGATGCGGGAACAAACATGAGGGATATTTAGAAGACCGGAGAATCAGGAGTGGGGTGGGGGCAGGGGGAGTGAGTGCTGGCTGGGGGGTCAGCACCTTCGGCAGCACCTCCGTGGAGATAAAGAATATGGGGTGGGGTGGGGCTTTCATGATGAATCCAAACAGCTTCGTGCTATATCCCTCTTTCCCCCTCTTCTCTACCTCTGAAGTGTCCTTACTGCGTTTTGTTTGTTTGGTTTGGGTGTTTCCTTTGAAGGTCCAGAAATGCCCATGGTGTGTGTGACAGACTTTGAGGCCCAAGCACGGGAACTTCTCTCTAAGTCGACTTGGGATTTCATTGAAGGAGGAGCCGATGAAGGCTTCACGCGGGATGACAACATCGCAGCATTTAAAAAGTTTGGTCTTCTGTATCCTTTCTATGGTTAAGCTCAGGTGCACTGATTGACAGCTCCTGGGAAGGTGGTAGTCCTGGCTTCTGCCCACAGAGCACACAGAGGACTCGAGATACGATCATAGTTTTTGTTTGGGGTTTGGGAGTCTCTTAGGGGGAGGGGCAGGTAGCTGGAGAGAGCATTATCTTAGTGCCTCTGCAGAACTCACACAAGCGAGTGCCCCTCCCTCTGCATTCCAGCGACTTGGCTACCTGACAAGATAGGACAAGAATCCCAAGGTCCGCAGTCACCTGGGCAGGGAGGTTAAGCCCTGTGGGTAAACCTAAATTTGCTGAGTTCTTAAACTTCTGGCTTGGAGGAGAGAATGTATGGAAGGAAGGAGGCCTCAGGGTGGGAGGAAGCATGGACACCCAAGGAGTCTTAGGGATGAGAGAAGATTGATTCAAGGAGGAGAGTTCACATCGGCAAACAGTGGCCCACAGGCCGGGTCAGGCCCACTGCCTGTTTTTGGATGGTCCACAAGCTAAGGATGTTTTGGGGGTTTTTTGTTTTTCATTTTTAAACCACTGGAAAAAAATCAAAAGAAGAATTTGTAACACGCTAAAATTATATGAAACTCAAATTTTGGTGTACATAAATAGAGTTTTATTGGAGCACAGTTATGCCATCGTTTGCATATTATCTGTGGCTGTTTTTACATTAAAACTGCAGAGCTGAGTAATTGTGACTAAGACTGTACAGCCCACAAACCCTAAAATATTTACTGTCTGGCCCTTCACAGAAAATATTTGCTGACCCCCTGTGATAGAGAGGTTGGGAAAAAACTGAAAAATGGGGCACAAGGCGAACACTGAGTTCTGTGTTTTCACACTTGTTTAGCCCTATGCTAGGCACTTTAATTGATTTATTTCAATCTGTCATCACTAGACTATTTAGGAAGTTGGGATGATTACTCACATTTCACAGATGAAGTAACTGAGGCCCTCTTACCTGTTTGGCATAGTCAGTATTTGCAGGGATAATATTTTGTGAAAGACAAGCACAAAATATTTGGACCCTGAGGCTAAGTATCTGTGAGACTTGAATGTGCTGTATATATTTATTTGTGAATTTCCCTTTCTCCTAAAGCACCATTTAAGTCAGATGTTCAAATGAATTTGCCTCTAGGAAAAAAATGCCGTGATCATCCCTGGGGCTTTGTCCTCCCTCAGAGACCTTCTCTTTCTTACTTTAGACTTGCTCTGACCTGAGAGGGGAGCCTGGACCACCCTGCTGCCTGTCCTGTCCCTCTCTGGTCCTTGTTCTGATCAGTCAGTCACAGCACAGTCCTCTGAGGGAGCAGGGCAGGGCCTGGTGGGGACCCCACATGCTCGGGGAGCTTCAGAAAAGGCAGAGTTCATGGGGGGTGCAGGATTGGGGCTGGGAGAGGCTCCTAGAGGGAGGGAGCCTCCGGTTACCGGTCCCTGGTGCCGGTTCAGCTGCCAGTCAGCTGACCCCGCCTGAGGCTCCTCAGGATGCAGCCTAGTCTAGACCTGCACCCAGAACCTGGGGGTCCCAGCACCAGGCAGCGCCTCCGTGCTGGAGAGGAATCCCACCAACAGGAAATCTCTTTGTTGTTGAGCACAGAATCCGCCTCCGTCCCCGGTACCTGAAAGATGTGTCGCACGTGGACACCCGGACCACAATCCAAGGGGCGGAGATCAGTGCCCCCATTTGCATCGCTCCCACAGGCTTCCACTGCCTCGCCTGGCCCGACGGAGAAATGAGCACAGCCAGAGGTGGGCACCGGAGGAGCCACCAGAGGCTCCCTTCCCCGGGGCACTAAAGTGGGCAGGGGGTGTCCTTCCAGCAGGGGCGGGCCGCGCCAGGGCATCTCTGTAGAAGGGGCTTAGGGACAGCAGGCTGGTGGGAACTGAGGAGGGTGGGACAAGGAGTGCTTAACTCTGTGTTTGCATAACATCTCACCCAAGATTGAGAAAATACCCATTTTCCATCTTAAAGATGGTTAGGGTGGGAGAGAGGCTACTGATGAATGGGAGAACGCAAAATTCCCACCAAGCCATCCCACAGAACGGGGGCGCTGGTCCCTCTGACTCACACTGTCTGTGGGGAACAGGCTGCTCCACGTGGCCCCAGGGGTATGGCCCTCTTTGACCCCCTCATGGAGCCGAATGGTGAGTCTCTGAATTTAGGATGAGAAGACAGCCACGACACGAGGTCCTAGCACAAGGCCTCGCCAGGCACTCTTGTCCAAATGTTCCGTCCTCCTCCTCTGCGATTGACTTTGTCACCTCACTTGACAATCAGTTTCTAATTAGGTTATGCCTCATTCCCTACCCCCACCCGACCCATCCCACCAAAAAATAACAGGAAGAAGAGGAGGGAAGGGAAGGGAAGGGAAAAGAAAAAAGGGGCAGAGCGGGGCTAAAAATATTCTTGTGACTCCTTTGTCATCTTCACTCTAGGCCTAGTGTGTTTTCCAAAAGTTGCCCAGTGCTTCCTTGGGGTCTTTTCATTTGACCCGGTGAAATAGGAGGAAATGAACCTAAGGACCCTAGAGCTGGACATGACGTCTATTTGGGATAGAGACCCAGTCTGGCTAGGTTGAAATATGAATATCTCATATGATTGTGACTACCTTACTAAACCTTCACAGTTGAATGTGTTGTGTTGTTTTGAGAGTGGGGCAAAAGAATAGGACTTTTTTGTTGACATTAGGAATTGAAAATACTAATTTTTGATTAGGCCAAATTCTCTGCACATGGATTACGGGATAGTGACATGAACCTGTTGGAGAATCCCAGTGAAAATTATTAAAGTAGGAAATGAGAAATACACAATGCAGCAACAGCAGTGTCAACATCATTGTCACCATCATCTTCATCAATCTCATTGTCACTAGCATTTGTATAGTACATCACTTCATAATTTTTAATAAATGCTTCTGTATCTGGAATCTTATTGAATCTCCCAACAGCCCTATAGGAGAGAGATTATTGTTTTCCCCAGTTTACACATAAGGAAAATGAAATTCAAGGCCACACAGCTAGAAGTAGTAGAACTAGCGTTCTTCTAGCTTCAGGCATCAAGCTTCTTCTCCTGCAAAGCTCAGGCCTTTCCACTGGAATCACGTTTCCTCATTCTTTGCCCTCTTTAGTTCCCTCTTGGTTCATTAACAAGTTCACAAGAAGCCCATTTTCCTATCTGAAAACCGCAACGTGCCCGACGCGGTATAGAGGGTTCCGTAACATCTCTAGCTGGAAATATTTTAATATGGAGCACAGGGCTTAGAAGACGGGTTTGACAGCAGGGGACCCAGACCACTTTAGACCTCCCAGTCGGATCAAACACCTCTATTCCCACCCCGCTGGGAAACAGAGGAAGCCAAGCTTTATCCTGACTCACGGGGCAGGCTGGCCAGAGGCTACGCAGACTCCTAGGGCCCCTCACCCCAGTTCAGAATGCCTCTGCCCCCCAACCTGACTTGTGCCATTTGCTTTGCAGCTGCCCAAGCAGCGGGCATCTGCTATATCGCCAGCACGTATGCCAGCTGTACCCTGGAGGACATTGTCTCTACGGCCCCCAGAGGCCTGCGGTGGTTCCAGCTGTATGTGCAGCTCGATCGGCAGCTGAACAAACAGCTGATCCAGAAAGTGGAATCCTTGGGCTTCAAAGCTCTGGTAGTCACTGTGGATGTGCCCAAACTTGGCAACAGGCGACATGACGTCCGAAACCAGTTGGACCTGAAGACGAACTTACTGCTAAAGGATCTCCGATCACCTAAGGAGGTAGGAGAGATAGCAGGTCCAGTGGGCAGGCATTACGAAAGGTAAATTTCCTGCCTTCATTCCTCCCTTCATTCTTTCTACAAGAATTCACTGAAAGCCTGTACTGTGCCAGACACGGGGGGGTGCAGCAGTTCAGAACTCAGGCCTGGTTCCTGCTCCCCAGAGCTTCCAGATAAACAGAATATAAGACAAAATGTCCTCAGAAGTATTCTGGCCAGGGCTGAGTGCTGAGAAATAGGAAAGGGATAGAAAGGATAAGAGAGAAAGCTAAATAAGTTCTCCCAACGTTTTCTACTTTATGGCACACTTTGAAAATGGTAATTATGCGGCCTTGAGAACTTGGGTCAATAGCTCTGCATACCTAGAACTCAGGCACGGAACACCAGGCACTGTTTGGCATCTCGGATTGCCAAGGGCACTTGGTCCATTAAAACCCTGCAGTCAGATGGGATGGAGTGTCCCAGAGAGAGAGAGAGAGTCACGGTATAATTGGAATCCCTTGGCCGCAGTAGAGAGGGTGACAGCAGCCTTTGTGACTCGGCTATTCTACTCATTCATTCCTGAACTCATACACAGATTGGCCTTGAGGTTCTCAGAAATCCTTATCTCAGATTCCAGGGTAAACACTGGGTAACACCTGATTTAGGCTTTTTTAATTATTGCTTAATTCTTACTACCCTGTGTGTATATCAACAATAACACACTACACTGGCCTATAAATGCCTTTGCTTATCCATCTCACTCACCAAACTCTGGGTTCCTTTAAAGTAGGGACTGTGTCTTACTTGTCTTTGTCTCCCCAGATCCTGGCATAATGATTGAGCAGGGACACTGTTAACACTTGATGAATAAAGCGATTGAAGTAGAAATTCCTTTTGTTAAGGAAAGGAGCTAGAAGTAGTGTTGATGTGTGTTGCTCCTCTTTTCAAGCTTATACTGGTACATGCTCCTTTTCACGTATCATTAGGTGGCTCTGTAAGTGTGTCTCACCTTCGCAGTGGATCAAGCAGCCTTGAAGGAATTGAGGACTGAGGTTCTCTTTTCTTCTCCAGAGAAATGCAGCGCCTCATCTCCAGATGTCTCCCATTGACTCCTCCTTCTGCTGGAGTGACCTCTCCTGGCTTCAGAGCATCACTCAGTTGCCCATCATCCTTAAAGGGATCCTGACAAAAGAGGACGCAGAGTTAGCCGTGAAGCACAAAGTCCATGGCATCATTGTCTCCAACCACGGTGGGAGGCAGCTTGATGGCGTCGCTGCCTCTGTAAGTAGGATGGCTTCAGAGGGGGTGTGTCTCTGTGTCCAGAGCAAGGTGCCCTGTGCAATTTTGTGCACACTCCCTCTCCTTACTACATATGTTGGTATATACATGTGAATTCAAGGTCATCCGAGGAAAGCGCCAAGATTAGTGTGAGGCTAATGAGGTACCTGTCTCTGGCTCAAAAATGTAAGAAGGTGTGGAAAAACTTAGTAAAATACATAATAGTTTCATGTGTTATTTTTAAAAGGGAAATTAATGCAGAAGTTATCCGTGGTGAGCAAAATCTCAGCATTTACAATAAAGACAGGATCTGTCCCTGTTTGTATAACCCTGCCTTACCCACCTCACTGTGATCCTGGCCCTGGATCCAATAAAATTTCATTTGGAACAGAAGCTCACAGGTCAAAGTTTGCCACTCGATTTTTAAAAATATTTCATTCAAATATCGTTTATCTGAGCTTTTGGCACCCCTTAAATTTTGTGCCTGAAGTCAGCACCTCCTCTCAGCCTAGGGCCCTCCCTGTGCGGGGTGTCACTCTGAGTGAAGTTCCCACCTCTCTAAGGTTCCATATCCAACACTCCCTGTGTTTCCTCCTGGGACAAGGAAAAGAATAAGGTAACTGTTGTCCCCAAAGGTTCTAATGAATGTCCTGCTGTGACCTTTCAAAAGTGAACTCTGAAGCCATCAGCGCCCTGGGCTGAAATGAAATTCTCTCCCTCTTCCATTTCTCAGATGACTGTTCAGGTGAACACTCTAAATGGAAAGCAAATGTGAAGAGGAACCAAGAGTTTCTTCCAAGCTGTAGACATTTAAACCCATGAGTCAGGGAGAAGCTGCACTTGGTCAGAGCAGAAAGTGGCAGAAGGGACAGCCCGTAGAAAGTGCCTGGGCCTTGGGAGCAGCCCTGCACTGCTTGACTGACAGGCACCCGCAGCCGCAGGCACAAGAGGGAACAAAACTGTCAGACATGCCCCCCTCCTCCCCGGACTTCCTGGTTCTCGCCCACCTTGAGGGGGCACCACTGTCCCATGAGGCCCTGAAAGCCAAGACGAAAACCCTGGAGCCACACGTATCTATCTGTCTTTTTCAGATCAATGCCTTGACAGAGGTGGTAGCTGCTGTGAAAGGGAAGATTGAAGTGTACATGGACGGTGGGATCCGGACGGGTTCTGACGTGCTCAAGGCTCTAGCCCTTGGGGCCAAGTGCGTTTTCTTAGGGAGACCAGTCCTGTGGGGTCTTGCCTGCAAGGTGAGAATGGCCCAGTGAGAACCGACTGGGCGATACCATCCTTCTTCCTCATGTTCACCCTTTTCTGTGCTTTCATCCCCAAGCTGAGCCGTTGTGCGAGGTGCCGCAGATTCCTCCAGGACAGGTAACCTTCGCCCGCGTCTCCATGCTGGCTCTCCAGCTCTCCAGCATGTTGCAAATTCTCAAGAGCTCTTGCTCCTTCTTTCTCTCTTGGCATTCCTTTATTCCCAACAGAGCTTTGCTTTCACAGATGATCGTCATCCTCCCCACCCCGGAATTTATACTCAGCTCATGGTCAGAATGTTCCTTCACGTCTCTCCCTCTCTCTCAGGGTGAGCATGGCGTTGAGGAAGTTTTGAACATTTTAAAAGATGAGTTCCACACTTCCATGGCCCTGACAGGTGAGCATGTGCAGTTCTCTTCCTGATGTGGGAGTTGACAGTGGGAGTGGCGACCCCTCCCTCTGGTACCCCGTCCCCCAGCCCAGGGGCTGCCAGAGGGGAGAGCAAGAAAGAGAGGCCCCAGGCAAGACCCAGCCAACGTCCAAATGTGACACATCTGCTACAAAAGCAAAGGCAGCTTCCAATCGTGGGGAAGAGGGTTCCATTTTACTCTGGGCTGTCCAGATCCCATCAGGCTTGTTAGATGTGACTTTTACATCACATTCGGGGACTGTGAAGAGTCAAAAAATGATGCAAGAAGGGCAGCATGGAGGAGGCGGGAGGCAGGCACAAACAGGAGGACAGAAGCAGAAGTCTGTCCAGCCTAACCATGGACAGACAGCAAGACACGTGGATGTCTCAGTTACGTGCAGGTGCATGTCAGTCCAAAATGACATCACTGTAAAGGAGTGTGCACACAAACTTCACATTTTTAGCAAAGCCTGGAATCCCAGTGATCCTGTAAAACAGTGGTTCTCAGCGAATGATGGCACCTCTCCTCTTCCGGGGCATTTGCTTTGGGTTTTTTCGTTTATATTTTTCTAATTCTAAGTGACCCAATTCTAAATGATCCCATGTCACCAAGTTCCTCCCGGGAGGGATGGGGGCACTGATGGGAACAGATAACATTGGTGTCTTCTGCCCCTCGGGGAGCAGTGGGAAGAGGGATGGGAAGAGGTGCCTATGGGCTTCCGTGGATCCCAGGAGGCTGAGATGACTCGTCCTGCTCCCCCAAATATCTTCTCCCATCCTGTACAATGGCATCTGAACTTCTTTTCACAGAAGCCTGAGGAGGGAATTCACAGTAACAGCGCCTTTTTATTCCACCAGAAGTGAACACTTACCTGCCGCTGAGGTGTCAATGGCAGCTGGGAAACCCTTTTTCTGAGATAGAGTGGGGAGCACCCTCTTTAAAAATGGCAGGAAAAAACAAACAGGATCATGAGCACGTTTATGCCTGACTTTTTATACTCCTCTTCCTTCTAATTGTTCTCCATTGAGAATGTATAGTTTTAAATGTATAGAAAAATTAATACTCACAACCAAACGTGGGACAGAGAAAAGGGTTTGAAGAGGAAGGCGGAAGGGCATGCCTCAGCATCCTCTGTGTAAGCGTCGCTCCCCCAGGGAAGACCCCCAGCCTAGTCCCTGGACAGAGGGCATCTCAGGTGGGGGCGTATGCTTTTGACGAACTCAGCAAACCTCAAAATCACAGTGTGAAACCCCAGAGATTCTGTCCCCACTTAGCCCGCCCCTGCACAGTGCATGTAAGATACCGACACAAAATTGGCACCGAGGTGGTGACCAGTCAACACGTCTCTCTCCTCATTCCCCCTGGAAATGTGCAATAGTTTTTCTTTATGACCCTGTGACATCACAGCCCTGGGAGGAAAACCCTGTTAATACTATCGCTGAAAACAAAGTAAGTTTAAAAGTGATGTTTTTCCAACTGTGAAACCAATTCCTGAAATGATGGAAAGGGTGAAATGACAATTTGTCTTGAAAAACAAGGATGCCCACATCAGAGTCATAGCAACACCAGACTGCACAGACCTCGCTACGTTTTCATCCCTTATTGACGTAAAAACGTCTAAACCTGTGGAGAATTTTAAATGTACGTTAGCCAAACAGAGGATCAGCCTGGTCACACGATCTCAACAGAGATAAAGCTTCCAAGCAAAAACAGTTTGCAGCTTCTTTTATGCATTTGGAGTTAAGGAGGAAACGTAAGGAAGATGACACAGAGGTAGGTCGGAGGAAGCAAGGCCAGAGCTGACAGACAGACGTGGCGACGTGCTCTCCAGGGTGGTCACGCTTTAGAAGGAAGGATCGGAAAGGGTGGTCACTATTAGGAGGAGGGGTCTGAAAAGACATTTCAAAGAGGCATCGACCTAGAGCACAGAAAGAGTAGACAGGACTAGTCTTGAGGCAAAGATAAGCTGTTTACTGAAGAAGTTGTGTGCCTGGGATGTGACCACCCAGCATGACCTGCCCCCTTAGGAATTCAGGATCGGATCACCCTGTAAGGTGACTTTCCATACAACCCTTTTGTTCCCCCCTCCCCGCCCCCCCCACACACACACACAGTTTAAATATTTTTTTTACTACATATATAACCAAAGATTCTATTTTGGCATCTCTGTGCTCCTGGAGTAGGTCTTCCTGCTTTGAGGTCCCACTCTTCTGCCCTGCGGTAACCCAAAGCCCTCAAGATCATTGTCAGCTCTGAGGGGAGCCACCCCTGGCTCCAAATTCTTTTAAATTTTTATTGGGGAGCAGCCATGGTCATTGATTACACATTGCTTTCATGCTACAATGGCATAGTTGACTCTTTTAAGGAGGGCGCAGTTCAGTGGCCCATGCAGGGATCGAACTGGCAACCTTGGTGTTATCAGCACCATGCTCTAACCAACTGAGCTAACCGGTCTCCCTGCCAAATTCTTGCTTCTGCTGAATTAGTCCAGTGTATGGGTTACTTATGCCCACTGTTTCTATTACCATCAACCCAGGCATGAAACGCACCTCAATTCTCTGTTTCCATTTTTAGGAAAAGACCCTCTCAGTTATATTTTTATAACACATGTTGCTGAAATTATGTCTTGGGAAGTGAAGGTGCACATATCAGAGATGTAGCAAGAACCTTGAGGGAGATGTTACACATCCTGTTATTAAAATCTTGCAACCTTCTCGTCACCAGTGATTTTTCACTGTCTACTGGAGTCCACAGTTCTCTAGCCCATACCCACATGCAGCAACTCTCTCCCTTGTCTTCTTACTTCTTATCTGGAGTTACTCCCTCCCATCCCTGTGCATGCATAATCTCAGCTACAGCCCTAATTGTGCAGCTTAATTAAGATCCTCCACTACAGAAGGAGGCTTTGTTTTTCAGAACTTCCCCTTAGAAGGCAGTTGCTGTATGAAATACCCCATCTCGTATGCTATCCCTGAGTCATCTTCCTCCCTGCCTGATATATCCTACATCCCTGAGCCTTATCAGGACTGAGATAAAGGTCAAGGGTACCCACTGCACTCATAAATTGATAAAAATGCTAACCCTGCCATTTGGGCATGGCTGTTCAAGAGAGGACCCGGGTGCAGGCTCACAAAATCATTCCCAACGCAATCAAAATGACATCATTCATTGTGGATGCATAACATTGTATCAGGGTGAGCACCAGGATCAAGTGGGGGCTTGTGCCCATTGAGTCGCCCACACCTGAGGTGGGGTGGGTCACTGGTGCTTCAGAGAATTGAACCTTTTAACTGCATCGTTCTTTTTAGGCTGCCGGTCGGTTGCTGAGATCAATCGAGACCTGATCCAGTTCTCCAGGTTGTAAACAAAGAGAGCTAAAGACGGGAGTGCTGAGATTGCCCACAGGAAGAAGACAAACTCACGGCATGGTGTGTGGTGTCATCCTGCCTGGGCCCCATCCTACCCAGCCTGCACCCTCAACCACTTCACCCCCTGTGCTTCAGGCCCCCCAAACCCTCGTCTCCCTCGAAGGTGCCTTGCCCTTCTCTGCATCACTGCTTTTTATACGCTGCTCTCTTGCCTGAAAGCCTCTTCTGAAAGAAAAGACCTTAAAAGGGCAAATCAATAGTGACTGAAATTGCTAGTGGATGAAACTTTTTGCACACCCGCCACATTTTCTATAAAAGGACTATGGAAATTTGCACTCTGGACAAAAGAGCTACATGTTTAAAATATTCCCCAACAAAAAATCATGCTCCTATCTGTAGATGATAGGGAAATAAGATAGTTGAAACCATAGGCTTTGGAGCCATGCAGACATGGGATTAACAGTCAGAGCTGCAACTGACACACTGGGTTGACTTGGGAAAGGTTTGCAATCTCTCTGTGCTTTCATGTCCTTGACTACCAAATAAGGAGTATTTTACCTAGCCCGCTGGGTTGGGAGAAAGGTTAAGTAAGATAGGGTGTGGAAAGTTCAGAGCACAATGCTTAGCACGTAGAAGAAATTTTAGCATGTAGAAGAAGTTTAAGAAAGAGTAGCTTGTACTATTACTGTTCAGCAAATTCTCTTACTTTCAAGTCCTTGTTCAAACGTCACCTGTTCTTACCCTGGCTACTTGCTAAGTGCTTCCTGTTGTATTGTGCACGTTCCATTATTACAACTCTCATTACAGTGTGTTGTATTTATTTATTTATTTGTTTATTTATTTATTTATTTGCATGTCTCTCTCCACGAATAGACTGTATTTGGCTTTAGGTAAGAAAATGTATGCTTGGTACTGGGCTTGGCTTATGGCAGCATCTCAGTGAACATTTGTGAGATGGATGGATGGATGGACTGAAGATAAAGGGATGAAAGGAGAGACAGAAAAATGAATAGAAGCTCTCTCACCAGTCCAATATTCAGTTAAAATAAATTCTAGAGTAGGGGTGCCCAGCTGAATAAGATCTGACACTTGAAGACATCAAGAAAATTGGGGTTAGAAATCAAATTTCCTAAATAGATAACCTCAAAACTCATTTCCCGTGTTCTCTCTTGCTGCTTATTATATTCTGTTCTCTCTCTCTCTCTCTCTCTCTCTCTCTCTCTCTATATATATATATATATATATATATATATATATATATACACACACACCAGAGAGTTGTAGGGGTTTTTTTTGTTTGTTTTTTTAAGTACAAGCAAATCCTGTTTAAAGCCTTTCCTATGGCTTTCTGTTTTATTTAGTATAAATTCTAAACTGGTCACCAGCTCTCCAGGGCTCTGCCTGATCTGGTTCTTGCCTGATCCTTCCGACTCATGTCTTTGTCACTCTCCCCTTTGCTCACTCCGCCCCAGCCATGTTGCCTCCTTTCCATCCCTTAAACAAGCAAAACTCTGTCTTGCCCCTGGACTTTCACACTTACTGTTCCCTCTACAGAAAATGTCCTTCCCCATCCTCTGCCCTCGGTTAGCGCTTTCTTTTTCTTTTTCTTTTTTTTATTACTTTCAGGTGTACAAAACAATGTAATAGACATTTACACCCCTCACAAAGTGATAACCCCCTCCCCCAACCTACTACCACTCAGACATCATGTATAGCTGTTACAGTTATATACTGAATGTGTGTTTGTGTATCCACTGACTCTATTCCTTATGTTGTACTCCACACCCTGTAAATAAATAAATAAATATATATATATATATATATATATATATATATATATATATATATATATATATCTGGATCCAACTGCATGGTCACATCTGAAGAATGATAGCAGTCCCGGAGGCAAACAGTGAGTTAGGACAGACAGAAGGGTCTGACTGGGTCACCACCTGAGCCACCAGACATGAAAAGTCTCCTGTCATTCCTGGCCGGACACTTTTCTGCGCGAACCCATGCTATAGTACAGTTCCTCTGTAAAAGCTTATCGCACATCCCAAGAGCCCGGACAAAGGAACATTAGGTAGCATGGAAGACACCGAAAGAGAAAGGTATCCAGCAGCTAGCTCCCTGGTCATAACTCAACGCCATAGACAATTGCCAGCTACTTATTCAGAAAGAGAAAACAAAGTATGGCGCCATTAGACAGCCCCGTTGCCTGTACTGGGTATACTCAGAACCCAGAATTCAGGAGAAGTGAACACCCAGACTCCCAAATCATCAGTCCCTTTCATTCTTCTCAGAATAAGAGATCTTAAAAGGGCAGATCCATAATGACTAAAACAGCTAGTGGATTATATTTTTTGTACCTCCTCTGTATCTCTACGAAATAACTATGGAGATGTGCACTCTGGACAGAACAGCTAACCATGTAAATTATTCCCCAACAAAAACATACTCCTTATCAAATGGCCGGACAGACCAACCAAATGAAAGAAGGAAGGTAAACCTAGTGGTTAGAATACTTAGGAGAGTGTGTGAAGTTCACATTGGCTCTGCATTGGTAATGGGCTCGTGGTCAGTTTGAGGCCAAGGAAGGGTCTAAATTTGGCAGCAAAGATTGGGTGTCTGTGCTAAGTTTAGGGATGTACTAAGGAAGTGCCATGGGTAGGGGCAGCTGTCTGGCTGCTACAGTAGTCACAGTTGCATTATGGGGCAGGAAGCCTACATGACCTAAATAAGGGTCTTAAAGATGACCCTCAACACACTGACTGGAGTGGTAACATTTGCCTTGGAAAAGATGGAAGCTTCACCCATATCAAAAATGGGAGGGCAGGGGACCGGCCGAGTGGCGGGTTGGTTAAGAGCTGGCTTGGAACGCCAGAGGGCCCTGGTTCAGATCCCACATATGAGGGCCAGTGACACTGTCCTCTACAGCTAAGATGCTGAACAACAGCTCAACCTGGAGCTGGGCTG
>NW_017731597.1:1493976-1500678 GCF_001890085.2 Hipposideros armiger
AAAAAAAAAAAGGCATATGAGGCAGGGGGTGATCCCCCATGTTGCCTCACTCATGAACTGCTGCAAGGGATCTTGGGAAGCTTTTTTTATTTCAGTTCACAAAGCCAAGGCCAGAGACATGAAAGAGCAGAGCAGCAAATGAAAGCCTAAAATGTATTTGTGTTCATGACCTAGGATGCTACAGGCCCATTAATAATGTCTGTTCTATGTAGTGCCCTGATCTCCAGCAAAAAGAGAGTTTTGAGACAAGAGGTTGAGGGACTCTGGAAACCAATTAAAAATAAACTCTACCAGTCCACCAATAAATGAGAAAGGACAGATCTTTATTTCAGTCACATTGGATAGTTGTAGGCTTTCTTGATAAAGTACTGAAGAGCTAAACCAATTGAAGAGAGTGAAGTCTGAGCAATATTGTAATCCAGGGGTCCCCAAGATCACGGACTCTGACAGTGGGCAGGCTATGGGCGGACTCACGAGGGACCTGTACAACCCAGCCACTTCATATAGCAGGTGACTGCACCTAAATAGATTTTGCTCTTCTCTGGGCTACTTCCCAGCCCTCATAATCTGTATCCACTAGGACTCAGCATCATGGACAGTGGGGCTTGGTGCACTTTCTAGAACTTCACTCTGGAATTTCACTTCTAGATCACAGAACTATGCCTCAGACACCACTTGTCAAAGCTTCTCTCACTTTGTCCAGAACTGTGGTCTATTCTCTTCACGTCAAATATAAGAATACCTCAGTACTGAATTGTCCTTTTTGGTGCAAAAAGAATAGATAAGCAGCCTTGAAAATAAGGTTTGAAAACAGAGAAATCATTGCTAGGATAACATCCCCCTTGCTAACCACCCCACCGCAATCTCATAAATCAGATTTCTTTTTTTCATGCTCTGATGATCTTCCTGGCTGATGAACATGATGTAAAAGTCCCCAAGTCCCTCTGTAATACCTGTACTTATAGGGACTTTCTAAGTAGGCACGAAGGCCAAGTCATCTTCAGCCCTGAAACTACCAGCTGAGGGCTTGATTTGAGTCATTCCAGATGAATTTGGGGTAAGCGTGATCATTATAATAGCATTTGGCGTTAAGGCAATTCGGTGTGGAGTCAGCTTACTTTACAAGAGAGTGTAATATATTCTCCCTGTATCTATATACCTTCGTGGTAACTGTACTCTTTTGATCCTGGACACACGTGTGTTTTATTTTTTCAATTGCTTTTCCTCCTGGACTCAGATGGTGAGATCCAAGATTCCAAGGAAAAAGAGCAAAGATATTTATTATAAAGATAGTGCCGAAAGGCTGTTCTCATTGCCTCAGGAGCGTGGACAGAGGGATGTTCTGTCACCTGGAGACACACATGTGAAACCTCAGAAGGGACTTCTTGGCCCCTAAAAATGTCCTACATTTGAATCCATGGGGAAAGAAGGCACAGAAATGTTCTCCACTGGAAAGTTTTCAACAACGGCTCAGAATATGGGGAACCTCGAAGATAAGCATTGTTTCCTGATGAAGGGAACCAGCTTTGAAGTCACTCCAGGGCCAGGACTCAGACTCTGGCAACACTGTCCTCAAGATGTTTGGCAAGATGAAAAATATCTTTGTCTTCCTCTACTAAATAATAATACCAATCTTTCTGGATTGTCATTTAATTGAAAATGAAATGATATGGGGGACTTTTGTTTCCCCATCCAGGACGTAAGGAGCTTAGAGGTCTCCACTCCATCCTAACAACTAGTAAAAAGCTGAACAAACTGGAAAAATTAACAACTCTCGATCCCTCAGAAAAGTGAGGTCACGGGACAAACCACTGCCCCCTGAATTAGAGAGACAGGCAGATACGAAGAATCACACCTTAGCAGAAACCTCCATGAAAACCAGTGCCAGGGGAGGAAAACCTCAACTGTGATTGACGACTTGCAGGAGACTCAGTGTGAACCAAACTGAGAGTTAAAAACTGCTGGGGGGCCCAGTCATAGGAGCCCCCCCCCCATATTTTTGTTTTACCTCCAGGAACTCTACCATATTCTCACAGTGAATATCAGAGAAAAATCCACTAGAGCTTCCAGCAGGGGGAGGGGAAAGTAACCATTTTGAAATACACCAGAGCATTATACTCTTAACAAGGCCTGCCCTCGACAGAAACCATTTTCGCAGATCCTAACCTACTAGGGTTTTGTCAGAGCCTAACTTACCTGGGAGGTGGGAAATTCCCAATTCCACACCCCTTGGCCACCCTGTCCCACCTAAGGGGGGAGTGGGGTGACGGCAAAGCACTGATAAGCTCGCAGCAGCACAGCAGCACAGGCTCACTGAAGGCTGAGTGAAACCTGAGGACACTTCCCCTCCCCCACACCTTACCCCCACATCACGACAATCTGGCTTTAAACAAAAACTACAAGACATACTGAAAGGAAAAAAAAAACAAAAACAATTTGAAAAGACAGAACAAGCATCAGAACCAGACTTAAATGTGGCAAGGATTTTTTAGAATTTTCAGACCGGGAATTTAAAACAACTATGATTCATACACTAAGGGCAGAGAGGGGAAAAAACACATCACCTGTAGAGGAGCAAAAGTAAGAATTACATCCCACTTCTCCTCAGAAACCATGTAAGCAAGAAGAGAGTGGAGTGAAATATTTAAAGTGTTGAGAGAAAAGAAATACCAACGTAGAATTCTGTATCCTGTGAAATTGCCTTTTTTTTTTAACAAGAGTAAAACAAACCAAAGTTTATTATTAACATGTATGTCTCATGTATATGTGGGAGATAACCCAGGGTAAAATGAGTAAGTCTCAGAGGTGGCTTAGATTTTCAGACTAAATACCATCTTCAGCTTGTCAATCTAAGGATGTCCAAACCTGTAGAGAATTTTTTAAGAGTTTATCTGAGTCAAAACTGATGACAGTTGCCAGGAAGCAAGAGCTCAAATGCTTTTGTAAAATTGTCTTTTAAAAGTGAAGAAGAAATAAAGACTTTCTAAGACAAATATGGAGAGAATTTGTTTTGTTGGTTTTGTCTTTAGATTCAACATATAAGTGAGATCACATGGTATTTGTCTTTTTCTGTCTGACTTATTTCACTTAGCATAACGCCCTCTAGGTCCATCCATGTTGTCACAAATGGCAAGATTTCGTTCTTTATTATGGCCGAGTAATATTCCATTGTATAACAGAAACAAACTCATAGATACAAGAAGCAAACTGATGGTTGCCAGGTGGGGGAGAGGTGGGAAGATGGGTGAAAAAGATGAAGGGGATTAAGAAATACAAATTGCTGGATATAAGGTTAATGTATAAAAGTCAATTGCTTTCCTATATACCATTAATGAGCAAGTGGAATTTGGAATTAAAAACACCAATTACATTAGCACCCAAGGAAAGAAATACTTAGGCATAAATCTAACAAAATGTGTACAAGATCTATATGAGGAAAACTACAAAACTCTAATTAAATGGAAGAGGAACTAAATACATGGAGAGATATTCCATGCTATGGATAGGAAGATTCAATATGTCTTCCCAACTTGATCTATAGATTCTACACAATCCCACTCAAAATCCCAGCAAGTTACTTTGTGGATAGTGACAGATTGATTCTAAAGTTTATATGGAGAGTCAAAAGACCCAGACTAGCCAGCACAGAATTACAGGAGAAGAACAAAGGCAGAGGACTGACACTACCCAACTTTCAAGACTTACTATAAAGCTACAATAATCAAGACAGTGTGGTATTGGTGAAAGAATAGATAAATAGATCCATGGAACAGAATAGAGATCCTAGACATTGACCCCATAAATATAGGCAGCTGATCTTTGACAAAGGAAGAAAGGCAATACAATAGAAAATAAGATAGTCTTTTCAACAAAAGGTGCTGAAACAATTGGGCGTCCAAGTGCAGAGGAGAAGACGAAAAGAGGAGGAGCGGGAGGGGAGGAAGAGAAAAGAAAAAGAAGGAAGAAGAATCTAGACACTGACCTTTCATCCTTCACAAAAACTAACTCAGATTAGATCGTAGACCTAAAAGTAAAGTGCAAAACTAAAAAAATATCTCCTAGATTTAACATAGGAGAAAACCTAGATGACCTTGACTATGACGATGATTTTCAAAGTTCAACACCAAAGGCACTATCCATGAAAGAAATAACTGACAAGGTGGACTTCATTAAAATTAAAAACCTCTGCCCTGAGAAAGATACTGTCCAGAGAAAGCGAACAGACATCACAGACAGGACGAAAATACTTACAAAATACATACCTGAGCGTAACCGTTATCCAAAATTTACAAAGGACACAACACTCAACAGTAAGAAAATGAACAACCTGATTTTAGACCATTAACTCACACCTCATGCAAAATTTCCCTCGAAATGGACCGTAGACCTAAATGTAAGGGCTAAAACTATACACTCTCAGAAGAAAGCAAATCTTCATGAGCTGGGTGAGACAGAAGCATGAGCGGTAAAAGAAAAAATAGTTTTACGTGGGACTTCATCAGAAACAGAAATATTTGTGCTTCTAAAGATGGTATTAAGAAAATGAAAAGATAAGCCACAGACTGGGCAAAACTGTTTTCAAAACATACGAGTATATCTATTAAAGAACTTGAATCCAGAATATGAAGTACTTGTACAAGTAAGAAGATAAATAACTCCATTGAAACACGGGCATGTACATGACGTCTCAGTAAAGCTTGGAACTTGTTTAAAAAGTGATACTGTGGCCCCCATGTGCTTTTCTTTCACTTCTGTTACTTCTCACTTTGCATAGAGTTTATATTTATTGGTTCCGCTCAGAGATTCTGAGCTATTGTTCTGTTGGCTCTTTGGCTGAAAGGAGTTCCTAGAGAGACACTAGCTGACTTGGACCCACTTCCAACACCCCCAACAGCTGGGGGACGAGTACCCCAGTCCTGAAGGCATGGGGATGTGTATGATCACTTATAGCATGATTAGCAGGCAAAGGTGGGTGGTGACCTAACACAGTGCTTAGAGAGATTTACAGATTTAAATGCCGACTGCTAGACTGAAAGACAAAAAGGGATAAACTCAATTAGATAAGCTTTGAGCACAGGAACCTTGAGAAAGAAGAGTAGATTGAGCCTAAAGTAAATAAAAGGAAGCAAATCATTAAAAGAAACTGATGAAATAGAAACTGGATGGACCAGAGAGTAAATGTTTCTGTACTTCATGCACAAACCTTGATTTCAGATGAATTCTATATTTAAATATATATCCAGGACCATAAAGATTTTCGAAGAAAAAATTAAAAGAGCAACCATGGGACTAAAACTAAGAAGGTAGTTGCTTCTGTTGTAGAGGCAGCGGGGGGCGGAGGATTGACTGGAAAAGGGCAGGAAAGATCCCTGTGGGGTGAAGGAAATGTCCTGTATCCTGTCTTGATGTCCTGTATCCTGTTTTGGGTGGTGGTTACATGGGTATACATAACTGTTGAGGCGCATTGAGCTAAGACTGAGGAGGACCTGGACGTTTTAATGTCTGTAAATTACACCACAGGCTTTTACGTGGAGGAAAACCAGTGTCCTGAAGAGCTTCTGGCGGTATTTGGTGCCTCTGGGGCCTTAGGCGCAGAAGCACTCACAGTACCTTTGGTTGAGGAATCTGCTGAGACTGGTTTTACAATGAAAATGTGGGGCAAATGCCAAGTATCTGTACTAAGAGGCGCTGTCGCCCAAAAGCTTGATTCATGATACAGGCCACAGAGAACTAGCTCGTTTTCACTAGGGGGCTGCCCATCAACACCGCTCTTCCTCTGGGAACCCAGAGCTTTGGGGCGGGGAAGCGGCAAAATTGATTTTCTGAACATATTGGGTGGGAAAGAAAGTCATCTCCCATAAAATTTAGTGACTGGAGCTGCCACCGTTGCACATTTCTCAGCTTTGCAAGGCAGCACCATTTTCCACCACACGCTCAGAGAGGAGCCAGTAGGAGTCCCCCCTCCCCGCACTCCCCTCCCCCAGGTGTATTTACTTCACAAGGCAAACATTCCCATTGTGCTGGGAGACTTCTAAAGTCATGGATTATGGATCCCAAACAGCTGGCAGTCAACTGCTGGGTGTCCCTTTGAGGACAGACCCGAGGGCTTTATCATGCGGTGGCCTTGATGCTTGTTTTCTCATTCCTGTGCTCTGGAGAAATGAGATATAGAAGCTGAAGTTCCCCCCACTTTGTGGGGGGAGGGAACTAAAGGAGAATGAGCAATGAATATGTAGGAGAGTCCAAGGTAAAGAGGCTGAGCCAAAAGAACAGCAGATAAATACCTCGCCAGTCCTGCCTCTGGGCAGTAAGAGACCAGGAGGACCCGGGCTCTTTCATCTGGCTTTGAACTAACAGGTTAGAGCTTTTTCATTTTCTTTCAACCACTCCTGGGCGGGGGTGGGGGCAGGGGAGTTTTGCAAAACTGAAGTAAAGGACACCAAATGGACTTTTTTTTTAAGATTTTTATTGGGGAATTGGGGAGATGGGAACAGCACTGGGGAATTGGGGGAAGGGGAACAGACAAGTTGCTGTCGTCTTGTACTTCAGTCCAGTTGCGGAGGGTGTTGCTTCACTGGCCCAAGTTGGCACCATCATTGCGCTCTTCCCAGGCGAGGCAGATCAGTCACTGGCTTCTGGACGGCTGCTCACTGCGGCTGCTGGCCGCTCACGCTGGCTGCTGGCTACATACGGTAGCCCATG
>NW_017731597.1:1501823-1544503 GCF_001890085.2 Hipposideros armiger
CCTAGGCGCAGAAACACCGCCGTGGACTCCCAGACACTTATTTTTTTTTTTACTATTTGTCACTGTTGCCCATCACCACAAGGAAGCGACGGCAGACTTGACTGCCTCGCAGCTCACTGCTTTTTTCCCAGATGGCTACCCCTGGGGCAAATGCAAAAGCTGGATTTATTGAGCATTTTCCAACCTGCTTCACCCCCAGATCCTCAGAATAACCCTGTGGAGAAAGTAGGGAAGGGGGTCACCCCATTTGGACAATGAAGAAATCAATGTCCACAAAGATAAAGCTTTGCTGGAGTCCCTCTGGTTAATGGGTGCCCGAGCTCAGCCCAGCGCCCCATGACAGAGGCCTCCATCACATGACACTAGGGCTGACTCCTGGCAAAGTGAGTTCCCCTGGTGACCCCAGACCAATTCTTGAGTGTCTACAGGCAGCTGCCCAGGACACCACACCTCCCCACCCCAAAGCCCCGCCCACTCCATGGACTCTCCTGTGGACTGTGCATCTCTTTCCCTTTCTCTGAGCTCTTCAAATGTCCTGTTTCCTCTCCCCTCCACTTCAGCCGTGTCTCCGATAAACCAGTTCACCAATAATTGTCTGTAATCCTTACAGCTCAGCAATACTTGCAGTCTGACAGCTGACTACCGAAAGGGCAGTGTTCAGCCTAAAGGTCCAGGTCCCCAAGGTGGTCAGGTGGTGTCCTGGAGGTGGGGCCTCTCTAAAAAGAGCAATAGAGGATCCTCCCATTGTTCTTTGTGTGCCAGGCACTGTGCCAAGCGTTTGGCATGTGTCAACTTAGGGCTCCTTTGAACAGCCCTGTGCGATGGGCTAGTTCAGAGACAAGGATAAGGCACAGAGAGGCTGCCTGAGTCCGTCCGAGCTGCGCTAACAAAATCCACAGGCTGGTGGCTTAGAAACATTGGAAATTTATTTCTCACAGTTCTGAAGGCTGGAATCCAAGGTGGAGGCACCAGCACAGAGGCGTTTTGGAGAGAGCTCTCTTTCGGGCTCAGCCAGCGCCTTCTTGCAGTTTCCTCACGTGGTGGAAGGGGTGAGGGCTCTCTCCGGTGTCTCATAAAAACTAATGGGGGGGCAGAGAACTATAAGAGAGAAATTCAGAGGGAAAAACTCAGGCTGGAGAATGTCCTTCCTGGGTGACAACTTGGAACAACCATCTGCTTTCCTTAGGCTTCTGCCAAGTGGGGTCTGCCTGCAGCCCCTTCCCACTGTCAGGTAACTCCAAGAAGGCCCCCAAAGTGGGGAAAGGCGACAGGGAGCTGCTGGGAGTCAGCCGGAGGGTAGAATTTTCTGATTGTGTCCCTACCCCTGCCTCTCCCCTCCCCTCCCCACCTCTGCCTCTCCCCTCTCCACCTCTGCCCTCTCCCCTCCCCTCCTCTGCCCTCTCCCCTCCCCTCCTCTGCCCTCTCCCCTCCCCACCTCTGCCTCTCCCCTACCCACCCCTGTCTCTTCCTTACCCACCTCTGCTTCTCCTCTCCCTTCCTCTGCCCTCTCTCCTCCCCACCTCTGCCTCTCCCCTCTCCTCCTCTGCCTCTCTCCTCCCTTCTCCTGCCTCTCCCTTCCCCACCTCTGCTGTCTCCCCTCCCTTCCTCTGCCTCTCCTTTGCTGCTGACTTCAGTAGACGGGCTCAAAAGAGCTGATATGTCCAGGGGCAGAAATCCAAAGCCAGGAGAGAAGGACTTCTACCCCATTAGCCTGCAGGGGTTCAGAGAAACCAGAGAGGGCACTGTGGATACCTCAGTGGTGGGGCCATGGTTCCCTCCCTCTCTGGGCTCTGTGGACTTGGCAAGACTGAACATGCAGTTGCTTATGTAGGGTGAGCTGGGTGGGAGGGAGGCCCACAGAAAAGCTACTTGGCACACTAGTGGTTAAGAGCACAGATGCTGCAAAGCTCGACTGCCTGGGTTCAAATTTAGCTTTGCTATCTTCCAGCTATGGGACCTTGAACACGTTAACTAACCCCTGCTATGTTCTGAATGTTTGTGACCCCCAAATGCATGTGTTGAAATGTGATGGTGCGAAGAGACGGGGCCTTTGGGAGGTGATAAGGTCATGAGGTTGGAACCCTCATGATGGGATTAGAGGCAGAGGAGGGGAGGGGAGAGGCAGGGGAGAGGAGGGGAGGGGAGGGGAGAGGCAGAGGAGAGGTAGGGACACAATCAGAAAATTCTACCCTCTGGCTGACTCCCAGCAGCTCCCCGTCGCCTTTCCCCGCTTAGGGGGCCTTCTTGGAGTTACCCGACAGTGGGAAGGGGCTGCAGGCAGACCCCACTTGGCAGAAGCCTAAGGAGAGCAGATGGTTGTTCCAAGTTGTCACCCAGGAAGGACATTCTCCAGCCTGAGTTTTTCCCTCTGAATTTCTCTCTTTGTGTCTTCTGGCCCCCACTGTCAACTTCAGCTCAATGGACACCTCCTCACTCTGCCCCAGAGGAGTGCCAGTCCTGACTTGAGTGACAGGGGAAAGTGAGCCAGGCTGGAAGGCAGGGAGCAGGCTGCATTGTCACTACAAATGGGACTTCGACCTGCGCCTTCACCTCTCTGAGCCTCAGTTTCCTTGCCTGGGAAGTGGAAATCAGAATACCCATCTCACGAGATAGCTCTGAAAGGAAATCAGAGAACTGGGAACATTGACAGCAAAGTAGACAGCACAAACTACTTCGGTGTCGGGTATTTATCCAAACTGTATGTAGCGTGGCGTTATTTCGTGGGCTAATTTGAGGCCCTGCCGCTTCCTGTGGACGTCAGAGGAGCCGAAGCCCCTGATGTGGTATTCACTACTCTTCGCTAGATGACCAAAAGGTAGTCAGTCCCTCGGGGGCCTACGCATTTCAGCACTGAGATCTGCTTTTTTTTTTTTAATTAAATTTTTTTTTTAATTTTTCAATGACAGCTGACATTCCATATTATTTCATTTCAGGTGTATACACAGTGGTTAGACATTTAGATAACTTACAAAGAGATCCCTCCAATAAATCTAGTACCCATCTGGTACCATGCAGTTATTACAACATTCCTGGCTATATTCCCTGTGCTTGTACTTCGCATCCCCGTGACTGTAACTGCCACTTTGTATTTCTTAATCCCTTCCACCTTTTCACCCAGCTCCCCAACCCTCCTCCCCTCTGGCAACCATCAGTTTGTTCTCTGTATCTAGGAGTCTGTTTCTGTTTTGTTTGTTCATTTATTTTGTTCTTTTTTTTTTAAGATTTTTTTATTTATTGGGGAATTGGGGGGATGGGAACAGACAAGTTGCTGTCGTTTTGTTCTTCAGTCTAGTTGTGGAGGACATTGCTTCACTGGCCCAAGTTGGCACCATCATTGCGCTCTTCCCAGGCGAGGCAGATCAGTCACCGGCTTCTGGACGGCCGCTCACTGCGGCTGCTGGCCGCTCACGCTGGCTGCTGGCTACATACGGTAGCCCATGGCAACCCACTGCCACAGGGGCTGCAGCCTACGCCGTCGCCGGCGACTCACGGCAGCCCAGCTCCAGGTTGAGCTGTTGTTCAGCATCTTAGCTGTGGAGGGCAGTGTCACTGGCCCTCATATGTGGGATCCGAACCGGGGCCCTCTGGCGTCCCAAGCCAGTTCCCAACCATCGCGCACTCGGCCGGCCCATTGATTTTGTTCTTTAGATTCCACTTATTAATGAGATCATATGGCATTTGTCTTTCTCTGTCTGACTTACTTCACTTAGCATAATCCCCTCTAGGTCCATCCATGTTGTTGCAGATGGCAAGATTTCATTCTTTTTTATGCCAGAGTAATATTCCATTGTATATTACCGCTTATTTATTCAATCGTCTATCAATAGGCACTTAAGTTACTTCCAAAACTTGACTATTGTAAATAGCACTGCAGTGATCAGAGGGACGCATATATCTTTTCAAATTAATGTTTTGGATTTCTGCGCATCAATACTCAGAAGTAGGATTACTGGGTTATATGGTAGTTCTGTTTTTAATTGTTTGAGGAACCTCCATACTAGTTTCCACAGTGACAATCCCCCCAATAATACCTGCTTTTGATGATGCTAATAAGAGCGTGGGCTCATCCTACATCCCTGCCGATGGCTCTCTGACTGTTCTTCTTCCTCTCAGCCCATCTCCAATAAGGACCAGAGCCTGTCAAGGTAAGGTCTTCCTCCTCTGAACTTCGGTGCGGACATTCCAATTCATCTCTCGGCCACCTACACCATCCACACGATCCATTTATATACTGTATCCAGGGGTAGGTTCCCACCCCACAACGCGGCTCGTGTCTCTGCACATCCACATGATGCCTCCTTCCCCACAGAATTAAGTTCACATTCTTCCCTCTTGTATCCACTCTCCACAATCACCTTCCTCTCCCTAGTGAATCTTATGGAATTACCGCAGACTCTGTCACAGTTTTGTGTTCCGGTCCTCACTGCTCACGTTCTTTCTTGGAAGGAGACATCTGCTGTTTCCCAGGGAACACCACACAGTCTGATTTCTGTGCCTGTGTGTCCTTGTTCCCTCCATGAACTGTGCCTCCCTCCCCGCTCTCCCTCCAATCTGCTTGTCTTTGAGGACCTGGGTAAAATGCCACCTTTATCAGGAGACTCCCAGATCCAGAAAGCCTTCCAGTGACCTCACGGGTGTTTTACACAGAGCTCCAGAGCAAGGTCAAGCTGACCTTGCTGGAAGGAGACATCCTGGATGAACAGTGCTTGAAGCGAGCCTGCCAGGGCACCTCGGCTGTCATTCATGCCGCCGCTGTCATCGATGTCTTCAATGTCATTCCAAAAGAGACCATCATGAATGTCAATCTGAAAGGTACAGTCCCCGGGGGAGAAGATGGAGGGGGTGGGCAAGTGAGGCTGGGAAACGGGATGGGGGCGGGGAAGAGAAAGCCCCATCATGGACCATCTGATGAGTTCTGCGCTTTCGCTTAGCGCCACCAGCTGGGAGAACCAAGGCTGTCCTCAGGTTTTTAGATGAGAAAAGTAAGGCTGTGAAAGGCTAAGTGACGTGTCCAAAGACCCACAGGTCGGAGAGGGAGAGCTAGAATGTAAACCCACACCTGCATGACTCTAGGGGCCACAAAAGCTCACCTGCTGCCCCAGTCAAGTGTGGACTAAACCCCCACTTCAAACTCCTGATATCAGCCACCTCCTGCCTCCCCTGGGCTGGAACCAGACCTAACAGGTGCCTCCTTAGCCATCATTTCGGCCACTCTGTGTGGCTCTAAGGTGGTGGTCGCACAGTAAGTAAGGCCAAGAACTAAGAGCTCTGTGACACAAGGTGGACCCCAGTCAGTTGCAAGCAGTGGGCCACAGCTCCGGGCCGGTTTCCTTCAGGCAAGACCTTCCTCACGGGGTCTCCCAGGGTAATGAGAGCTTCTAGAGCCTTCCCACCTACCTCGCAGAAGGCATCCCCTCATGAGAACTAGCAGAGCTGGTTCACAGTGGTCTGGCACCACAAAGCTATCCAGCACTTGCCTTCCCAGAATATTTTCCTAATAGTAATAATTTCCCATTATCCATAATACCATTTCTTCAGCTCACTATCAGGTCTAGTCTTAAAGATGAGTTCCTAACCAGGTGTCCAAACTACACCCTCCTTAGGTCCTCAAACCTTCAATGTCTGGAGGCTTTTTTTCAGAATTGTGGCATTCCAATCTACTTTAAATCTAGAAGCATCTGCCCAAAGGTGTGGCTTAAATCGCCTGTAGCTTTCTGTTACATCATTGCTCTGATTCCTGGAGACCAGTCTCTCTAGGACCACAGCACTCCAACCCGCTAGCCCATCTGTCACCCATGCCCTGCCCTCCAGAGCTAGTCTATTCAGAGACTCCTGTTCTAAAGCAACTTACTGCTTTGGGTCTCTAGCCAAGAATAGCACAAACTCAAAAAAGACCCCTTCTAGTTTCTACTTAGCCACACTCCTAACCACCCCCATACTGCAAGGAGGGCGCTAAGATCAACCGGTTTTTAGCTTTCAGCCCTTCTCATAACGCCTACTCTCCACAGCTCACAGCAACAGGACATTTGAAATCCCTGAGAAGTGTTAAGAGGCCTCAGTTCACTAAAACCAGTATCACTCTCAGGTTTAGAAAATACTTCACAATGATCTGTCATTTCCCCCTCTGCAGGTAAATTAGCTCCAAATATTCTTCACCTCTAGATTTAATTTTTTTAATGAGGCTGTCTCTCCCCATAATCAAATTGCACAAAGACCTTAAAAGGGATTTAAAAAATGCAAACCATAGAAATGATTATTTGCCCAGGAAAGCCCTTCATTCTTTAGGGAAGGCGCTCTGTATTACCTCCACGCGCCAAAAGTTCCACCCAGAGATGCAAGACTCTCCCGTTATAGGTGTGACCGCCAGAGGGCGCACTCCTCTTTCCGTTTCCCCACCAGGCTCCACACACAAGGCCCGTGCATGGTTCCGCAATGCTAAGTGAAAGGAAGGTTGGTCACCCTCACTTTTCATATCTGAGTAAACGGAGTCACAGCCAAAGTTAGGAGCGGCCTTTGTAGGGAACACACAATCAAGGACAGAATCTGGATCTTCAGTTTCTCCCCAGAACCCAGTAATCATTTGCTCAGTGACTCTCAAAGAAAGGCCCCAGTGACTACGTTTTTATTGGTCCTCAAAAAATGAGAACAATACAAACAATTCAATATGTATTTAAGAGTGCGTATTACCTAGCTACAACTGTGGGGGCGGGGGGAGTGAGTCCTTCAAATGTCTTCTTTTGCCTTGGAACTAGGGCTGTCCATATTCTGAGAGTATGGCCTCCTGATTTTTTTTAATTTAAAA
This sequence comes from Hipposideros armiger, assembly GCF_001890085.2. Classification (NCBI taxonomy): domain Eukaryota; kingdom Metazoa; phylum Chordata; class Mammalia; order Chiroptera; family Hipposideridae; genus Hipposideros; species Hipposideros armiger. The sequence goes on from NW_017731597.1 coordinate 1,508,626, forward strand.
TGAGGTGGTAGGGATGATAAATGATCATTTTTAAATGTCCTTACTCAGTGAAATGTAAAGTGACAACCCTATGTCCTTTTCCAAAATTAGAAGTACCCGCACAGGTGCATGCAATCCAAAAGCCTAAGAATTCTTGCTCTCCAGCACCCAAATGTTGGCCTCTGGATTTCTGCACTTTTCTATGGCTCTAGCTTGGTCAGCTCTCAGCCAGAGTCACAGAAAAATTCACCCCTGATCCGCAGTAGCCGCCTCCCTTGGGGTGGGGGGATGGGCGTGGCCTGTGGGCAAGGCTGGGCCTGGGGCTTATTCCTTGATACTCCCTGCGTGTTCCCCGTGGGCAGGTACCCAGATCCTGCTGGAGGCCTGTGCCCAGGCTAGCGTGCCCATCTTCATTTATACCAGCACCATAGAGGTGGCTGGGCCCAACTCCTACACGGAGGCCGTCCGGAATGGCTGCGAAGAAGAGCATCTGGAAACGGTGTGGTCGGCTCCCTACCCATACAGCAAAAAGCTCGCTGAGAAGGCCGTGCTGGCAGCGAATGGGTGGGCTCTTAGAAACGGTGGCACCTTGTACACGTGCGCCTTAAGGCCCCCGTATATCTACGGGGAAGGCAGCCCCCTGCTCTATGGCTTTATTGACCACGCCCTGAAGAACAACGGCGTCCTGACACATAACAGCAAGCTGTCCGTGGTCAACCCCGCCTACGTCGGCAACGTGGCTTGGGGCCACATTCTAGCTTTGAGGGCCCTGCGGGACCCCAAGAAGGCCCCAAACGTCCAAGGACAGTTTTACTACATCTCCGATGACACACCTCACCAAAGCTATGATCACCTCAACTACACTTTGAGCAAAGAATGGGGCTTCTCCCTCGACCCCAGCATGAGCCTTCCCGTATCTCTGAAGTACTGGCTCGGCTTCCTGCTGGAAATCCTGAGCTTCCTGCTCAGCCCAGTTTACCAATACCAGCCGCCCTTCACCCGCCACTTGGTGACATTGTTGAATAGTGTGTTCACCGTCTCCTATAAGAAAGCTCAGCGAGAGCTGGGCTACGAGCCCCTCTTCAGCTGGGAGAAAGCCAAGCAGAAAACCACGGAGTGGATTGGCTCCCTGGTGGAACAGCACGAGGAGACCCTGAAAACAAAGAGTCACTGAGCCGGGGGTGACAAGGATGTGGGTGTGGACGTTGTTAGATGTCTGTCAAGCTCCCCCCTTTACGCTTCATACGGAAAGTAACACAGGCACCACTCCAGGTCCCCTTTTAGGAGACAGCCATCTTGGTGTCTTCCTCCTACCATTGGAAACCCTCCCAGTCATCAGCCCTACCAGAAGCTTCCTTGCTCCACCCAACCGCCCAGAGAACAGACAGGCTCCCCAAGTCTCAGTTGCTGATTCTGAGCTAGTCAGGCCTCTTTAACTTAGAATGTTGCCTATTCCATTTCTTTTGTTAGTTGCAAAGTCACTCCTTTGAAGAATTCCTATTCCTTCGCACAGCTCAATGAGGAGAATAATAAATGTTTTAATGCCTAATCTGGAGGAAGTTGTGGATTACGTGAACACATACCTTTCTCCTTTCCCCTCCATTTCCAGGTAGCATCATCTCCTATTAGAAAAGCCACATGAAACTGGGGTGGGCAGAAGGTTCTGGAAGGGGGAACTAAGATTGACTAAACACCTACTATGTTTCAGGAGTGAAACATATGACTGATGTATCTCACCTCATCTAATCCTCACCTATGAGGTAGGAATTCCCATTTCACTGGTAAGGACACTTGTTCATGGTCACACTCATTGGTAAGTGCCCGGGTCATTTACACCAGATAAGACTCATGTGAAAGCCTTTATCTTTCCACTGAATCACGCAGCCTGAATTACCCACTATTTATAGCAAAGTGGGGAGTAGGGGCTGTGGACAGGTTGTCCGCAACACCGCAGAGCCCCCTGGAGCATGGGAGAGCCTGGCTCCTTTGAGTCACTTACTTCTTGCCCAGTCCTGTGCAAGAGACTCCCTAGAACCCAGGAGAGCCCCTGAGGGGCACCCAGGAGGCTGTGCATGCCCTTACCAGATGGCCTGGGCCGGGGAAGGAGAAGCAGAGATGCAGCCAGCCCTCACTACCATGCCAATCCGCTCGGGGGCCTCTAGAACACACCTGGATGTCTGTGTGTTGCCACTCCAGCAATTCAGAAACCCATTTGCCAACATTTCAAATCACACAATGAAGCCACGCCGTGAGTTCCTGGGAAGTAAAGGCACAGGTATGAATTTCCCTGAAAACGAGCGACTATCCCACACCGCCAGACTTAACATGTTCCTCTGAATCACTGACCCCGTCATCCTCAGCTCCTCTAAGGAGAGGAGGCCAATCAAGACACGTTTTGGGGAGACTTAAATAATAACACAGTCATTCACTGAATGGGGGACCAACAGTCAAAAGAAACACTGTCAGCGCCAATAGGGACCATGTTAACTGGAGCAGGTAAGGAGGTGGCTGTGGGGTCGGAGTGAGGGGAGGTGAGCGCTGACTCCCTCGAGACCGGAGTGTTACCTGTCTGTAACCACAGACGCACCAGAGTCACAGTCAGCAACAAGATGGCCTCTCTGGAACCCAGGGAATTTACGGATTCAGAATTCGATTGAATTCAGTTGAACTACCACAAACGAGGTAGTTTATGCATTCACTCTTAAAGAGGAAGGAAAGAAACACTCTGACCCAGATGAGGGTTCCATCACCTTCAACAGCCCCGGGGACAGGTGATCAGAGCCTGGGCATCAGAGTGGAGTGACCCCCGGCGGTGGGTCAGGTGAGAAACGAAGCACTCCCTTCCTGCTTTCCCCCGCCGCACAAAACCCAAGAGCCGGCGTCAGGTCAGCCTTGTAAGGGCACCTTCCTGTGTTTATGCCAACAGTGAAGGGAGGAAAGGCGGGCAGGAGCATCTGAGACAAAAGCCCTCACCCGTGTTTTCAGCCGAGAGAAACCCCACACCTATCAACCCACCAGGGCAAGTCTCACAGGGAAGGGAGGGGGCGTTGTCGCCAAAGGGCAAGGGACGGACATGCGAGCAAAGAGGAGAGGGGATCTGACCAGCTGGCGGTTTCAACTGCACCAGCATAAAGGCCTCGGAATGTTTTGGCCAACGAAGCCGGCCATCCTTGCTTAGGCTGGGCGCAGGCCCGGCGGTGCAGGGCTGTCCAAGCTCCAACCCACAAGCCCGGGCTGCACTGCACGGAAAGCACCGCGCGGGGGCAGCAGAGGCTCGGAGGAAAGAAGGCAGCCGCCCCAACCTGGACCCCCCCTTCCCTCCCCTTCCTCCACCTACGTGCCTGCGCAGAGGACGCAGTAAATGAGTGAAAGCTCAGGTAGGTGCTCGGCCACCGGCTTAAGTGCTAGGTATATATGAGCCCGGAGAACGGAGGGAACAGCCTCACGGATGAGGTGGAACTTCGGCTAGGCCTTGAAAGATGGATGGGACTTGGGTAGAAGCGTGAGGTGGTCCAGGCAGGAGGAAGAGGCTGAGCAGTGGTGTCAAGGAGACGGTGAAGTGTGAGCTGGGAAAGGGGAGGGGCGAGAAGAGGAGTGAGGAGGCCGGCCTGCCAGGTGAGGAAGGTTTTCTCAGGGGAGATGAGGCAGCTTAGGGTGCCAGGTAGCAATGGACTTGAGGCAGGACTCAGAGGCCCAAGGTGGAGCTGGCAAGTGGGTGGGTGGCCCGGTGAAGGACCACCGGAAAAGTGGCAGAAGGCCGGAAAGGTGAGACGTGAGAGGTGGACACCACGGGCAGCCAGACCAGCTGTGGTAGAAACCCCGGGCGTCCTGTCTTTCCCGCAACTACAAAATTATTAACAAACAGACGAAAAACAATAACAAAAACCAACCTCACAATTCTCTCCTCTTACAGGTAAGCTCAAATATCCAAGAAAGAGCTGAAATCTGGGACGAGGGGCCAGGGAAGCTGAGGGACTAGGACTGGCCTCCGCCAGGCCGCCAGGCTCACCCTGATGTGGGTAAGCTATTTACATCCGTGTCACTCTTCATGTGAATACCCACATACCCATGCTTCTTTTTCTGCAAAAATTTCAGTGTGTTTAATTACTAGGGGCTGGCCCAGATCCCGCTGGGGGTGTTACATAATATATGACATATATACTTATTACCTTATGAAAATCCAAAAGAAATCTGAATTCCAAAACACATCTAGCCCCAAGGGTTTGAAAAGACGATGGATGGGCCTCTAGCATGAGAATTACACACCAGGCATTGATCTAAACGCTTTGTATAATCTCATAACGCTCAGAAGTGGGTACTTTTATCAGCCTCATTGGACACGTGAAGAAGTGGAGGCACATACAATGCCACTGGGAGGCAGCCGCCATGGAGCCCCTGCTGATTCATGTTGGAGTGTACCCCAAGTTACCTACCAGATCTCCTGACTCTTTAAGGAAAGCAAAAACTCTCCAACCTTGATGTGAAATGTATCTATTTCTAAATGTTGGCAACTCATCCTAGATGCTGCAAGCAGTGTGAAGGCCAGCTCTGGGAATGCGGTGTGTGGGCCAGTGCTCAAATTGTATGCATAATATTTTATTTCTTAAAACGTGGGTGGTGAGGTGTCGGAGGCAATCTGTTCATTCTTGGTGATAGGTGCTGAGTATATGTTCTATCATATGCTGTACTTTTCTGTATGGTTGATGTGGGTTATAATTTTGTCATCAATTAATGTTGATGAAAAAAAAAAAGAGGCTAGCTAGACGCAGGCCTAAGGCTTCCAGCGTTCCATCTCCGCTCCCGGTCTAATGGGGGTGATAAAATATGAGACGTGGTCAATAGTGTACGTAGTCAAATGGGCAAAGTGCCAAATGGAGGTAAGCTGCTCATCATAATGGAGGAAGATCTCATCTGGGTGAGGCACTCACTGGAGCCCTTTTACCTTTGGACTGGATGCTGAATGTGGGGAACATTATTCCAGGCAGAGGCAATGAAGTCTGCAAAGACACGGAAGTGGGAAAGGGGTGTCATGTTCAGGCAATTCTGAGACCAGCGTGGACAGACCAGAGAGCACAGGAGAGAATGGAAGACACACCGGGAAAGACATGCTGGGAAGGGACCAGGTCACCTCGGGTCACCTCTGCCTCCTTCCTTTCTTCCCCTCAGAGCAGGCATTCCATTCCCCTTCTAAAGACCGTTTGACATTTAACTACTTCACATGTAATGTGCCTGACCTGCTCTGGAAACTTAGACTCTCGGGGAAAATAGCACATGTCCATGTCCTTCCTACAATGAATATGGACAGTTGAGCTACAGAACTTGGAGATTATTCGATACGCACTGGGCAACCTTAGAACATGCTTGTTCAGCTGTCCCTGGGCGATTACTTTGGCAGCAGTGTGTAGGACAGATTGGAAGAAATTAAGAAGATGCTTCAAGAATCTAAGCAAGAAATAAAGGCCTGGTTTATGTAGTGTTAACAAAATGGGATGCAGGGAGCAGCTGAGGCCAGCCTGAGCTGGAATGGACCCTGCTTTAGGAAATGACTGAGTGTGGTCACAGCACCCCTATGCACCCACTTTCTCAAGCCAGAAACCTGGGTGTCATCCCCCGACTCTGCCTCCAACCTATCATTCGATCCTACCACTTATCGCCTCCAAAATGCCTCGCGAATGTGCCCTCTCCTTCCCTGGTAACAGCCTTGGCTCAGGCCCTCTTCTCTTGCCTTTCCTCCTGCCTCAGAGAGTTGCCCATAAAAATCCATCCTCAGCAGCGCTGCTAGAGTCAACCATCCAAACAAAACCCGACTATGTCACTCCCTCGAAACCACTCAGTGGAGCCTCACTCAGGACTCTTAGGATAACGCTGAGCGCCTTACAACAACATATAAAGGCCTCTAAAGTGTAGCCCCTGCCTACCTTCCAGACCAGATCCTCACCATCCCTGCCCTCTCCCCAGATTCTCCACCATCATGCTCCACCAGGAGGCCAAGACTTGGAGCTTCCAGCGTAGGTCCTGTTTTTCCATACTCCCATGCCAACGCGGTATTCCTTCTTAGAGCTCTCCTGCCCACATACCCTCTCAACCCCTTAGTCACCACCCAGTGCTTCCCACTGTGTCACCGCTGTGCCTTGTGCATATCCAATTGCATGGTGATTAGTTATATAGTCTGCGTCCCCTGATCCACTGTCATGTCCCCGAGGGCAGGAACTCACCATTTCATCTCCATGTCCCCCAGAGTCTGGTTCTGTGCCTGACACAAAGTGGGCACCAGGGATGGACGGATGCATGCGTGGATAGACAGACACACAAAACCCAAACTGGACTGGATTGCCGAGATGGGGAGGGAAGGGAGTGAGGGTGGCAGAAGGAATGGCAAACCAAAGCATTCAAAGACGACTTCAAGGCATCACTGAACCTGAAGAAGTTGGATCATTATGAGGCTCAATAAAAAGAAGGGTAGAGACACGAGGTGGGGGGGAGAAAAACGGGTTCATTTGCACGATATGAAGAGTGAGTAGGCGATGGAATGTGACAGGGGAAAGACTTTTAGGAAGGCAAAACCTAGCTGCTAAGATTTTAAGGGGACCGGAAATTCAATATAAAACGTGGAATAGTGTAATGCCCACAGAGTTTTCAGACTACAAAAATAAGGAAATTCTATTTTTAAAAAAAGAATTCAGAAGAAAATCTCCCAGTCCCTTAAGTGACTCAAGGTGAGGACAAGTACAATCCCTCTGGCTACAATAAGCGCTTCTTAAAGCGCCAGGGGACTGTGGGGAAGTTTTCGGCATGGGGGGGTGGGGGCTTTTCCTGTATCATGGCCCTCATCCCACACAAGGGTAAGGAGCATGGAATGGCGTTGTTTTGAGGCATGAAAGAGGCTCATTATGATGGCATGGAGGGGGAAGGGAGGACTGACAAAAAGTGGATTGGCCACTCTGTCCCCAAGGGCAGGGGGGCCCTGGGTCAGTTACAAACCCTGGAACAGTCACCAGTCTGTTCTAGAAACCTGAAGCTCCCCACTAATTAAGAGGGCAGTCTTGCCTCCAGAAACAGAACCCGCCCCAGCAAGTCAGTCCTTCTTCCCTCATGGGTGCTGACAGGGGCGGGCACCAGGTGGACTGCCGGCCCTGTGGTCATCTCAGCACGGACCCTGGCCAATACGGTAGGAATATCCTCGTAGACTGGGATGTGAAGTCCTCCATGCCCCAGCTGGCGTCTGGAAAACCAGAGGTGTCGTGAGGAGCAGGGTGGCTTCACGGCGTGCAACCTGTGTGGTCACAGAGCCCCGCACTTGAGTTTTCACTCAGCCTTGCAAGTTATGCAGCGGGTCTGGTTGTGAGAATTCTTTCAGCAGCAGGCGAAACAACTCTTGCTTGATCTTAGGTATATAGGGGAGGCTCCTCGTGTCCTCCAGGGGAGAGCGAAGTGTTTGTGGAGTTCACAAAGCCCTAGAGAGTCCAGCTTTTAACTGTGGGCTTCTTCCCTCTTCCCATTTCAGCAATGAGAAAACTGAAGCCCAAGAAGTGAAGTGACTTTCCCAAGGCCACCTGACCAATTAATAGCAGAGGCAGGGGGCGGCCAGTTGGCTCAGGTGGTTAGAGCGCAGGTTAATAATGCCAAGGTTGCCGGTTCGATTCCCACATGGACCAGTGGGCTGCACCCTCCACAACTACATTGAAAACAATGACGACTTGGAGCTGATGGGCCCTAGAAAAACACACTGTTCCCCAATAAACTTTAAGATATATATAATTATATATATAATAAATAAATAAATAATATATATATATATATTTTATGATATATATATATATATATATATTAGCAGAGCTGGGCTAGATAGAACCCAGAGCTCTCCACTCTGCCACTCAAGAACACACTGGAATCCCCATGGGGAAGAATGGAGGACAGTTTATAGCAGGGGCCCCAGGGCCAGGAAACACAGGTTTTGAGGAGCAGCACAGCACATCCAGGGGAAACTGAGTCACAGCAGCCACCTCTCCAATCCCCACCTAAGCACACACCAAAGTCCCACCATGCTGCTCCGGTCCCTAACACATTCCATCGCCCTGGCACCCGCCCTCGGCCAGATCCTTTCGTGCTTCAGGCTGTGCCTCCCACAGGAAGTCTCCAGCCTTCCAGGGAGGGGCAACGTGCCCCCCACTAGGCACCTGTCATGGTCCAGGGTGGTTGCTTATTAACCTGTCTCCCCGACTAGACTGTGCATTCTGTGACGTTGTACTGAGAACCTGTGCACAGCTATAGCCCTACGTCAGGCCCAGAGTGAACTCTCAGTCAATATTTATGGAGTGACAGAAGATGATATTCTCCAAGAAAGGGACCAAAATAAACAGGATTTCAGGGAGTGGAGTGAAGGCCATCCAAGTATGCGTGTCCCCTAAGCAGGATAAAGTTGGACTCCATACCACCTGAGCTTGGCCTCCTGGAAGACGAGAAGGCACGGAGCCGGAGGCTGTCCTACCAACATATTCATTAAGGAAAAACAAATAGGGATAAGAGAGAGCATTTGGAAAGAGGGCAGAGGGTAGGCTTAAGCAGCGCACCACGCTGCCTGAGCCTTCCACGGAACCCATAGAATTCCAACCCTCCAACCTCAGCTTGCAGACTGCGGGTCCTGCTGCACAGGCTTGGGCTCCACAGGCTAGGAAAAAAAAGTAGCCAGAGTGAAGAAGGGGGAACAGGGGAAGAGAACATTTCTCTCATTTTAGAAGCAGGCCGTTTCCGCAACTAAGAGTGAAAGCTCTGGGTTCTCTTTCAATTTTGCTGTCAAAGTTAGGTCCATTTCTTTACTTTGCTGGGTCTGTTTTCTTACCTGCAGCTGAAGGTGTGGTCTATTTCTAAGTTCCATTGCCTAGTGATGCTGGGCAGTGGTAAGTCAGCTGCCTATCCTCTGGCACCTCTGTAATGCTGCAGCCGGCCCGCCCCTCAAGGGTTGGTTTGCTGGTGCGAAGCCAAAGCTGGGAACGTGGTTTCCAAACCTGTCTCAGCTCCTCTGGTACCTGGCACCTCGTTGTAAGGGGAATAATACCCCTCTAGTTGTGGAGGACCAAGGCCAGGGACCCTGCAGGAGCCCACCAGAGAGCAGGTCCCTCCCACCTCTGAAATCCCATGAGAGCTGCAGAACCAACTACAGAGGTTTCGCTAGATATTAAATAGGGGAGAGTCAATAGAGACAGTGCCTGCTGAAGAGGGAACAGAGACCCTGACAAGTCTGAGCCTTGCTCAAGACGGCAGCCAAGGAGCACCAAAGGCCTGACCTGCACGCTCCCCAGCACAGCATGCACTCAAAGGGATAGCCATGGGACAGAGGAGGCCAAGGTCAAGTCTATGTGTAGTGGCCCAGCCTAGGCTGCAGCAACGTTGGACAGTGCCTCCCTCTGTCCAGAGGCCGCTGGCTGTGAAGTCATGACTGTTATTTTATTTTATTTTTTATTTCTTATTGGGTAACTGTGTTTTTTCAGGACCCATCAGCTCCAAGTCAAGTCGTTGTCCTTCAATCTAGTTGCAGGGGGCGCAGCTCACTGGCCCATGTGGGAATCGAACCAGCAACCTTGTTGTTAAGGGCACACGCTCTAACCAACTGAGCCGCCCTGCCACCCCTCTTACTATGTCCCTTAACTTCAACCCAGAGAGCAGGGAGCTGCTTCCGCAGAAGCCTTGAGATGGTCCTTGTCTGCTAAAGGTTTGACTCAGACACCTCCTGACAGTAGACCTCCCAAAAGAAATGGCTCACCAGATCCCTTAGCAGCCCTGGCTTCATTAGCCTTTCCAAGGTCACACGCCTTTCCCCCCACCCACCAAAGCCCCGGAAGGTGGACACTGCCTGATGTGCAGCCATGGCGACTCTGACTTACAGTTGCACACGTCCTCTCCCTCACCCTGCTTTACCCCGAGCCTTTGCTGAAGGTACCATCTTGAAGGCAGTGTAACACTGGAACTCAGGATTAACAAGTTCCTCCTCTCCCCTGCCCCATCCCCGCCTCACCAGGGGTCAAATCCCCAGTCATACTTACGGTTTGCAAACCAATTCAGCACAAGGAAGCTAGATGTGATGTGAGGCAGGGGACAGGATCAGCCTTCGCCATCACCCTGCCGGAGCGTACCTGTGACCTTGTCCACCTCTCACACCTGTGTCCCCAGCAGCAAGCACAAGCCCGGCACATGCGTACTCAGCATGTCTGTGGATGAACTCCTCAGGGTCTCTGTTCGTAGGATCCACAGCCTTGGGGCACAGGGGGTGGCTGCCCTAACACAGGAACTGTGTACAGGTTGCCATGGAAACATCCCTACAGAAGAATCACTCCAGCCCTCGAGAGTCAGGAGAGGGATCTCAGGGCAGTCATTTCTGTAAATAGATGACGGCATCCATCTGCTTGCACAGAATTCCTGCTCTCCGGTAACTGCTGAGGCCTGGGGCCATCAAACCTGCCCCTCAGGATGAAAGCCCTCTACAGAGGTGACTGGGAATGCCAGCCTGACTGCTATGTGCACTGATGCCCTTTTTCAACCTTCCCAACTTGGTACAGGAAACACCTTGCCACCCACCCATTGCGTTTCCAAAGCTAAACCCCCCGGCTGCTGGGATGAGGCAGGTCACCGGATGAAGGCAGAGAGGGCTGTGTACAAGGGCCTGGATCCCCGGGGCAGCTGGAGGTTGAAAGCCCTTGGGGTATGTTTGAGGTTAGCAGAGGTGACCTTGAAAACAGCAGGGAACTGTGATGTGCAGACACTTGGGGCTCTGCCCAGGAGACAAGAGCCCCACTCCAGTCCGTTCAAATCGGTGACCTGATGGGTGTGCTCTTCCCCTAACCCTCCAGGGGCAAAACTGAGGAAACTCGGTTGCCAAGAGCCGCTGAGGAAAGGAGTCATGCATGGACTTGTGCTTTGTCCAGTGAGCTGGGACAGCGAAGGAAGATCAGAGAGAAGGGAAGGCAGGCGGTCTGTGATTGGCGGAGACGGACCGGCAGCAGCAGCCGGGGACGCCCGTCTGGTGTGGTATGAACTTCAGACAGGCACTTCCGCTGGCCCTTACTTAGTATCGTTAACTATCTGAGGAAAGCGTGTGAAGGACAGGCCTACCCGAGGGGCCTACCCGAGGGGCGGCAGGCAGCCAAGCCGGCTGCCTGACAATGCCCTCCATTTCTGCACCCTTAACAGAGGAGAGGATTTGAGGCTTATGATTTTACCTACCGCAATCCCCACGAAAAAAAGGAGGTCGAACTGGTCCTAGGGGCTCACCCCTGGCTGCCTGTACAAATTGCCTGGGAAGCATTTATAAAATTGCAGGGACTTGAACTTCACCCCAGACCCATTAATTCATCTGAGCAATTTGTTGTTTTTAAAGCTCTCCAGGTAATTCTGTGCAGTGAAGGTTAAGAAAACCTCTGTCTTAAACTAACCCAAGCCCTAGGAATTCCAAGTTGACTAGACCAGGTTTCTCTCACGTGGACACAGTCCTGCTCTAACAGCAGGTTCAGGCTGAGTGTCCCCTCTCAGTGTGGCCCAGAAGACAAGGCACACTGCCGTCCCCACAGGGCACTGAACAAGTTCTTCAAATACTTCGTTTACTATTGTTTTCCCAGGGTTCACCTATAGTTTTTCCCAGGGACCAGGAGCTGGCTGCTTTGAGCCAGAAGTCAGGCTTGTTGGGAAGGATAGCTGTGACCACAGTATTGACAGCCTCCTTCCAGGCCTGGGACCCACCATTCAGCGGCCCTACTCAGCAGGGAGAGGGCTCATGGACCATCACACAAGGAGACAGTTGTGGTCACTGAAAGAAAATAAAGTGCTTTGTACGCTTCCTCTTTTCTATTTCTTGTGAATCCCTTCCTTACAAACAGCTGTCTCATTGTTTCCACGAGGTTGGGCAGAGGCTAGCTAAGAAATCCTTTTCAGCAAAAAGGCCAGTCTAGCTGATAAGTTCCGGTCAGTATTATCAGTAGCCATCAAGTTACATTTCTGAGAACTGGGGGAAAGAAAAGACTTTGTTATATGATTCAGGAAGACTCTTTTTTTTATATAGATTCGAGATGAAACCTAAGACTGCCTTTTCTATAACAACCCTCCTCCCCGCTGCCCACAGCCAAAACTCCCCACAGACGGGTTCTTACAAGGAATGAAGACACAGCTCTTAGGAAATTGACACCAATGGCAAAACATGAACGTATTCCCAAAGTCTCCAAGCACATGGGTGTAAAAGCACTGGGGCCGAATTACTGGTTAGAATGGGCAGGCTATTTAGACATCAGCCAATCTCAGGATGATGTAGGAACCCCTTTAACATTTCTAAACAGAAGTCTGCAAACGTCTGTAAAGAACCAGATAACTATCTGAGGACTGTGGGCCGTGCGCCTCTGTCACAACCACTAAACCTTGTCGCTGCAGTTCAGAAGCAGCCACAGACGGTATGTAAGCCGGGCTGTCTGGGTTTGACTGTATTCCAGTACAATTTTTTTTACCAAAAGCAGCATGCTGGATGTGGTGGTTTGCTGCCCCGTCCTCCAGGAACACAGCTTCCATAGGCTGAACTGAGTGACCATTTAACGACTGACGAAGAAAGAAGAAAGCATGAGGTGCGGCCAGATGGCTCAATTGGTTAGAGCACGTGCTCTTAACAACGTTGCCGGTTCGACTCCCACATGGGATGGTGGGCTGTGCCCCCCGCAACTAGATTAAAAGCGGCGACTGGACTTGGAGCTGAGCTGTGCCCTCCACAACTAAGATTGAAGGACAACAACTTAACTTGGAGCTGATGGCTCCTGAAAAAAACACATTGTTCTCAAAAAAAAAAAAAAATTTTTTTCGCCAATAAAGTTTAAAAAAAAAATTTTTTTTTAAAAAGAAGAAACAATGACATGGTAAAAGACTGATAAGGATTTAATGACAAATATTTCATAGTGGTTGCTGAACACTAGGATGCTGTCCAGGGAACCATTATTAAATAAAACAGCCTGAAAAGAAGGCAATTCTCACACACACAAGCACACATTCACACGAAACCTGTTAATCTCAGGATCATTAAATTATTCACGATTTTAACAAACAGCTGTCAAAGAACATTACAGTGAAGGAGAATGGGCACAGACGCCAGAAACGCAGTTCCGATTGTCTATGAAACACAGGTTCTTCATTTGTACTTTTTCACATATGGACAGCCTCTTGATCTTGAAGAGACCACATGGCTCAAGGGGTTAGCTTGTCATCTCCTTCCGACTCGGAGCTCAAGATTTAAGCCATTTAACCTCTTTAATCTGCCCCAGGTTTCACTCAGTGAAGGGCAGCCTGCACTTGACCGAACTCCCAGGAAACAAATGATACACTTGCCTCCACTATCATTGAGCTGGTGGAAGGAGTCTTCAGAGTAACATTTTTAAAAGTGAACCACAGTTAACAGGGTTTGCTTTAGAAATACTATTATTCTAAAACTAAATACAAGAAACCATCTCCTGAATGCATTTAACCTCCCTTAATGCAGATATGTTCCCTGAAGAATTGTAAGAAAAAATGGAATCACATTTTAGATGTACCACGAGAATGGGTGTTGATGGTTGGACTGTCTCCTTCTGCTAATGGGTTTGCTCGCCGAAGGGCTACTGATGTAGTAGTTGACTCTCTCATCCACAGTAACAGAAAGAATGAGAGGCCAATGAAATCCAAAGATTTCCACTGCCACGAAATTATTTTACATTAGCTTCAACTGAACTCTTTCTCCAAAGCTGCTAATACATAACAACGTATTGGATGCAGACGACACTGTGCAACAGTATAATATAATAATGGCAGCAAAAGGCCAAAATAACCCATAAAGTGTGGATAGTCAACTCATGAGTAATCAAAAAAGTTCAATGAGATTTCATAGGCACAGACTTGAAAGAACTTAAAAACAGCTGGAAGAGGTAGATGTGCATGAAAAAAAGGAATAAGGTTACATACACATTGGCTACATCATTTTCAGGTGAGTCTTATACATTTCGTATTCAGACTACAAGATTCAGAATAAATAAAGGTCACTCGCTTTGCTAGTACTACTCTCAACTGAAAGCAAATAAAAAAGAATGTGTCTTCAAAAACTATTATTTCAAAAACCTATTTGAATTTGTGAATCGCAGTAAACTGATTAAGAGGGCAAGATCAAGAAGCATGATACAAACCCAGAATTCTCAGGATTTTCTTAAAAAGTGTTTTTATAATGACAAAAACATGCTTTTCTATAGTCCCCAAAGAGGCTCTTTGCTAGAAGAGAACTGATCAAGTATAAATTACTGGCATCCACAGATCTGCTAAACTGTAAAAACAAGCTTGTAGTTGGGTTTTTTCTTTTTCCTTCAAGTGTGTCCAACAGTTTGTGAAGATGCTTCCAGGAAAAGTACAGGGTTAACACTCGCTCATGGGGAAAACAGTACTGCTTTCCATAACTCTAACTTCTAAAGGCTAACCTAGGGGAGGGATTTTCAGCACAGGTAACTGAAATCTATACAAGAGTCATCTAACTATAGCCCCCTACGAGAAATGGAACACACCTAGGACACCCTAATTAGGTGACAAAGACCAGCTTTGTCAACAAGGACATCTTTGGACCTTCTAGACTAGCCTTAAGTTTTCCATCAAGCATACGCATTTTCAGTGTTCTTAGTTTATTATATAAATCACAACAGGTAAGCCTTCCTAGCAGCTGAGCTGGAGAGCACAAAAGATCGGACCACACCTATCCACGCTGTCATCAGCCTCTCTTAAAACAGCCTGCTGCACTCTCGTCCCCAGGCCTTCCCTAAGACATGGGTCATAATACTGATTTACCTCACAGAGGTGTGAGGAATAACTAACAATCATTAAAAAGTATAAAGCACTTTACAAACATCAAAGTGCTAGTTTGGCATTTATAGAACCACCAGAAAACATCCATGGCTTGTGCTTTTGGCAACTTCGCATTCTCACTTCTCCCTGCTTGTGCCCTCCTGTGTAAAGCCTGGAGCTTCCTACTGTGCCTCCCTGTGCAGGAAAAAGCAATGTCTGGTCAGATCAGAGCCCACATCGATATGGGTGGAGATGGGGGTGTGGTGATCTCCTCCATCGCTACCAAGGAGGAGGGGTATACAGATACAAAGCGAAGGCTTTGCACCCCAACATGGGACCTTTCACTTTCCTGCGTTACTCACATAAGGCCAGTAAAATTCTGAGCTAGTTGACTTTTGCAGCAGGTTGCTGGGGCAACTGCTGATGATGGTCCGAGGTTCACTTGAAACAAGCATCCAGCTGACCTGGGAAAGGGAAAGTCACACATAACTAGGATTGTTCCATTTTCCTTCACATTAAAAGGTCCCAAGTGAGACCTGAAAGAAAACACGGAGCCTGGCACACCCCTGACACTGAGGGCCAGAGTCTGCTCATTCACACAGACCACCTCGACCCAGCAGGAACCAGGCACAGGCCCAGGTTTCCCCAGATCTGAAAACCAGTTATGAATTTGTAAACCGCAGAGGTTTTCATCCTTGAAATAAGGGTGTGTAGCTTTTCTGCTCACTTTCCCCTGGATGCCTTAAAATAGCAGCTAACTGTGGCTCAGAGAAAGGAAGGGAAGTGCCTACAATATATCCTCTCCTACAGAACGGACAACGTTCCTCTACTTTTCCAAGGAATATAGCTGACATGAGGGGACAGGGCAAACACTGGCTTTACCACCTGGTGGGACCAATAGTTATTCACACCCGCCCTTTATTTTACCCCATAACCCTCACTCCAGCCACACTCTCTCCTGATTCCCACAGGCCATCACAGCCCAACCTACTCTATTACCTGCCATCCTGTACCCCCCGTCCCCCAACTTCCCTTCCTCAAGATCCTCAAAGTGCCTGCTCCTACAGCCTGTATCTGAGGAAGTCCCCACGCTCAAACACATCTCCCAAACATTTCTTTGTTGGGGAGGAGGCAGGCAACATATATAGCACCCCAGAAGAACAACTCTTACTCAGCCCTCCCCTTCAGGGCCCCCTAACAACAAGAGGCTCCCCAGTCACTCTTAGATTGTCCGTCCCGCCCCTTCCCATTTCTTTCTATAGGGTCTGCCCCCAGGACATTACTCCCCACATGCTGGGGGGACAGGAGTGGGGGAGCAGCCTCCCTAGGGCCCAGCCCTAGCACAGGTGCAGCTTCTGGTGCTGTGCCAGGTGCGTTTTGTAGCGAAAGCCCTTGCCGCAGCCCGCGCACTTATGCGGCTTGTTGCCGGTGTGGATGCGGCGGTGCCGGATCAAGTGCGAGCTCTGGATGAAGCTCTTGCCGCACTCGATGCACGTGTAGGGCTTCTCGCCCGTGTGCGTGCGCTGGTGCTGCGTGAGCGTGGAGAAGTCGCTGAAGCGCTTCTCGCACTGGCCGCAGCGGAAGGGCTTCTCGCCCGTGTGCACGCGCAGGTGGTTGACCAGGTGCGAGTTGCGGCCGAAGCCCTTGCCGCACTCGCGGCACACGTAGGGCCGCTCGCCCGAGTGCGTGCGCTTGTGCGTGAAGAGGTGCGAGCTGACGCTGAAGGTCTCGCCGCACTCGGAGCACATGTAGGGCTTCTCGCCCGTGTGCACGCGCTGGTGCTTCACCAGGTCTGAGCGCCAGCTGAAGCGCTTGCCACACTCGCCGCAGCCGTGCGGCTTCTCGCCCGTGTGGATGCGCTGGTGGTTGGCGAGGTGTGAGCGGCGCACGAAGCCCTTGCCGCACTCGCCGCAGGCGAAGGGCCGCAGCGCCGCCGGCCCCGCGCCGCTGGCGGCCGCGTGCGCGCGCCGGTGGCTCAGCAGGTGCGAGCTGAGGCTGAAGGCCTCGCCGCACTCGGGGCACGGGTAGGGCTTCTCGCCCGTGTGCAGCCGCCGGTGCTTGAGCAGGTCGGCGCGCCAGCTGAAGCTCTTGCCGCAGTCGGTGCACAGGTTGGGCCGCTCGCCCGTGTGCAGGCGCAGGTGGTTGGTCAGGTAGGTGTTGCGGCTGAAGCCCTTGCCGCACTCGCCGCAGTGGAAGGGCTTCTCGCGCGGGGGCCGGGCCAGCGCAGGCCCCGCCCCGAAGTCCCCGGCCACGCCCACCACCGCGCCGCACTGGCCGAAGGGCTCCAGGCCGGCCGCCGCGGCCGCCTCCGCCAGGCGGTGGATGCGCTGGTGCTGCAGGAAGGCGGCGCCTGGGCTGAAGCTCTCCCCGCAGTCCGGGCAGATGGTGGGCGCGTCCATGATGCTGGCCATCAGGTTGTCCAACTCTCCGAGGTCCATGGCCATGGGGTGGTGGAGGCGGCGGAAGCGGCGGTGGGCCGGCTTGTCCCCCCGGTGCCGACTGCCCAGGGAGAGGTGCCGCCTCCAGGGAAGCGCGGGCGGGGGAGGCTGCTCTTCCTCCGCGAGCCGGTTCTCTCCGGCGCTCTCCTCCTCCTCCTCCTCTTCTCCGGGGCTCCGGGATATGCTGTCGGACTCGGACAGTCCTGGGAACATGGCCACCTCAGCTACAGCAGACTGGTCATCCTCATCTTCACGGAAAGCCATCCCTTCTTCGTCACTCAGCAGCCCCTCTGCAACAGAAAAGGTGGCAATGGGGTGGACTATACCTGGCGCGCAAAAGGTAAACCCAGAGGCGGCCAGCTTCAAGCAGTGTGTGGGCCATGAAGTAAGTACGTAATCCTCTCTCGGGAGGGCTCTCAACATCACTCTCCAAAGTCCCCAGATTCCAGCCGCCTTCTTACCTGGTACCTCCTGGGGAAAGCCTAAATTAGAAGGCGTTCCAAAACCTGGGAAAAGCTCACTCACCTGTCCCCTTGGCTCTCCAGTTCTTGGCAGCGGTCTCTGGGCCTGGGCCCCACCCACTGCCCCAAGGCTCCACTCACAGAGCCATCTGAGGGCCTGACAGTCTGCTTGACATGGTCAACTTTGGGCCAGGTGGGGCTCTGTGGGATCTCAGAAGAGGTTTGCTCACTCTAAGCCTCGGGGCTGGCCCAGTGCCGCGACGGTTAAGAGCTGGCTTGGGACACCAGAGGGCTCTGGTTCCGATCCCACATATGAGGGCCAGTGACACTGCCCTCCACAGCTAAGATGCTGAACAACAGCTCAACCTGGAGCTGGGCTGCTGTGAGTCGCCAGTGACAGCATAGGCTGCAGCCCCTGTGGCAGTGGGTTGCCAGGGGCTACTGTATGTAGCCAGCAGCCAGCGTGAGCGGCCAGCAGCCACAGTGAGCTGGCCGTCCAGAAGCCAGCGACTGATCTGCCTCGCCCGGGAAGAACGCAATGATG
The DNA here is from genome assembly GCF_001890085.2 of Hipposideros armiger. Lineage (NCBI taxonomy): Eukaryota > Metazoa > Chordata > Mammalia > Chiroptera > Hipposideridae > Hipposideros > Hipposideros armiger. The sequence continues at coordinate 1,526,868 of NW_017731597.1, forward strand.
GTGCCAACTTGGGCCAGTGAAGCAACGTCCTCCACAACTAGACTGAAGAACAAAAAAAAAAGGACAGCAACTTGTCTGTTCCCCTTCCCCCAATTCCCCAGCACTGTTCCCATCCCCCAATTCCCCAATTAAAAAAAAAAAAAAAAAGAGCTCCCTATGCCTTTCAAGGCCCTAGCCTCAAAAGACAAGACCACACTCTACCAGCCACAAGGAAAGACCACCTGGCTCAACCAGCCCCTAAGGGGTTTACTACCTAAGGCGGATGGGGGGATGCACAGGGAAAAGGGGAAGTCAGCAAAAGGCCCAGAGCTGGTGAGCCTGGCGTAGAGGCTGACCCAGCCCTCAGACCTGTCTGTCTCTGGCTGCTTATGCCCAAGCAGAGGGCCCTCCAGGAAATTACTAGATAGGAAAGCATGTGCTTGTGTGTACCGCAGGAGAGGGCAGCAGGGAGCCGGGCCTCGTCACGGGAAGGAATGCAACTTCACAATCCTGGCCAGAAGGGATTTCAGCTCATTTTTGTCCCCAAGGCATGCACGGAGCAGAATAAAGGAACAAACGCCCGAAGACAGAACCGAAGTCGGATGGAGGCCCAGCATGTATTTTTTTCCAAGTCAGGAATAGCAAGGGATAGACACAAACCTGGCCAGGTCAGTTACCAGAGCTTACTATTTATCTGCAAACAAGATGATGACTGTAACTGTAAGCATCTGAATACAGTACTTTGTAAAGAGCTTAATAAGTCTTTATATGCAGCAGCTCATCTACCGCTCCCAACCAGCCAATGAGGTAGGTTCTGACACTACCTATATTCCCTCTTGGGCTGTTACAAGTGCTCATCTATGGCAGTATTCTGTATACTGTTAAGTGCCGTGCCAGTGCGTACCCTCTTCACCCATTTTACCAGCACAGCCCACCTCAGGCTGAACTGAAGGATGTTCCCCAGGCTGAAGATGGTATAGGATCTGTTTAACAGTCTCCTCTAGAGAGTTCCCTCGCAAGAATACTGCCCGTGGTTATAGCTCTAGAGGCGCCAGACTTAAATGTGAGGGGAGCACCTTCCCTGGAAACTCCAGCTTTGTCCTCACCTGTGCAGATGTCAGACACCAGTTCCCGCTCCTCTGAGTCCCCTCTTGTAGCTTCGTCCTGTGGGTCGGAGCTCATCTGCTCTGGCTGGCCACCTCTCTTGTCTGTGTCCTGTGAGTTGGAGCCCATTCCTCTCTCTTCCGGGTCCCCTTCCTTGTCTTCAGAGTTCTCAAAATCGGAGCCCATCCCTTTGTCTTCTGAGTCTGGGGTTTCACACACACCCTGCTGGTCTTCTTGTTCCATCTGGGAGGAACAGGCAAGGAAGGTAACCCAGGATCCCTGCTCCAGACAGAACACAGATAAAGGGCATGTCAGTCTGGCCTCATCCCCTCATCTTGTCTGGCGTTTGATATCCATGAAAGTCAGCGGCACAGTGCAGCAGAATGTACTGAGTTCCAAGCCCCAGATGGCCACTGTCTGCTGCACCTCACATTTTAAGGTAAACAGAACCCAGTGCAAAAGAGGCTGGTCTGGGTGGCAGAGGCACAGTGACAACTCATCCTGAAGCCACAAGCCAACTCTCACTGGACCACAATATGACCTCCCATCTGTGAAGAGGATGATTCTATCAACATGGTTTTAGAGTTTTAATGCTGGGGTAACAGTATTATTTCCATTTTATAGCTGAGAAAAGCTCCAATAAAAGACGCCACCAGCTTAACTCAGCAGTAAAGGGATAAAACCAATGGTGCTGCCTCCAAGTTCCACACATTCCTTATTCTCATGAAAAACTTGCCCTCCTCTACATATGTACAATTTGTATTTGTCAGTTATACCTCAGTAAAGCTGTGGGGAGGGGGAGGGCAGGGGGCTTTGCTTCCTCGAGCCCAAAGCCATCTTGTGAGGGCTTTAGCTAATGAGGAGTGGACATCTAAGGAGCCAGAGGAAAAATACATTCAAGATGCAAGAATAACTGAAGCATCCGTGTACCGACGACTTCTTATCTCAGACCAGGTCACCACCAGCAGCACCCACCTAGCTTTGTGGTGAAGATCTGGTGCTTTCTTGTGAGCAAGAGAGCCAAGATAATTCAAGCTTTAGGAGGTCTGTTGGGGGAGGGGGTGGAAAAGATGCAGGACCCTCTATGTTAGAGGCCATCCTTATAGACTTATTGCATAGTTTGCCTTTTTCTATATATATTTGAACTAGAGAGCCCTTAACAGAGCATGCCCCTGGCATAATTGGTAACCCCTCTACAGAGCAGGCCAACATGTGAACTGTAAGGAGAAAATGACCTCAGTTTCCTAAACCTTTTGTAGATGGCAGGTTTACATTTCCAATTTAAAGGGCCCCCTGCCAAGACTGCGCAGCTGAGCCAAAAATAATTGACTTCTGCCATCCATCACTCTGATAGCCTAGCTCAAGGCAGCAAAGCAGTTGATGGGTCAAGGATCTTGGGACTCAGACCTTGAAGGGTCCAGCTCTGTCTCTGCCTCGGCAGCCCCAAACAGGATTTACAAGAATTGGGCTGAGCAAGAATTGGCTGGGAGCATCTCCTGCCTCCATTTAGGGGACTTCCCCAGGCAGCCCTGGCTCTGCAGGGACCTCAAAGTGGAAAGCAGGATTACAGGCAGCAGCCATGCCAGCTGGGCCGGCCTCACTCCAGAGCCCAAGGGAAGTCAATTAACCTCTCAATGTATCAGCGTCCTCACCAGTGCAAAGTGGCTAATGCTACGTAACCTTTCTCACAGGGAGGGCGTCAGAAGGAAACGTTGAAAAATACTGTGGAAAGGAAGAGATACTCTCAGTATGACTGCACGTGTGACCTGTCTTGTTAATGTGAAATACACACATTATTTCTTTAAGTCCTGGTGCCATTCCAGCATGCCTCGAACACACACCGGCACCACCATAATTCTGGCAGACCTGTCGCCCTAAGTAGCATATCCTTTCTCAGAGATGCTCTATTCCCTAGATTAGAATGAAAAGTCAAGCCCTTCTCTTAAACGTCATAGGAAAATGGCTGTGCCTGCGACTGGTCAGTCAACAGTATCCTGCAATGCAGCTGAGTTCCTTCCGAACACATGCTGTTTAAAATGCCTGGTTCCAAACACTCAGCTTTAGGCTGTAGGAGAGAATCCCATTAAAACTAGAAACCTTTTAAGAGATCTGTCCCACAAGGGACTTTTAACCCCGAATCGCTTCTACCCATCATTCTTGCCTGCTGGAGCTCAGCCTCTATAGCCAAGTATATCTCTTGAGTCTGCGTGTATAACATACCCTGAAGTGGTGGAGGGTGGAGAGCTAAGAGTAGGATCCTCAAACATGTGACCTGTTGGTTTGCTGGTGGCTAAAAGCAATGGAGGAATGAGGAGAAACTTAAGGGGGACCTAATCAATGGTTTCTGCTAATCTGAAACCCACAAGAAGAATTTTACACGAGTAAAGTCATCAAATAGATGTGTCACCAGAAACTCATGGAACTAAAATGGCAGCGTATGGTGCCCAGAATGGCACAGAAGTGACTAGAGCTCTCCACCCTGAAAGGCAGGGTTTAGGGGTCTGCCCTGTGAAGCAGGGAAACATAGGGTTTCACCTCTAAAACCGTTTAAGAAGGACAGAGCACCTTCTTAGAAAGCACCTCAGACACAGGGAGAATGGGAAAAGAGGACTTCGTGATGTGTGATTTCTTGGGGGCCAAGAGTGATAGTAAACAAAGAACATGGTTTTTCTAGATTTAGGAGAGACGTTGGGGTTGGAGGGGGAGACAGAATCTAAGTTCCCCACTTAGGGTTGGCATATGAAAGTTCACAGTAATACTACACTCAGAATTCCGGAGGTCTGAGCTCCCAAAGGGAATATGTCCACATCTTCATTCACACTAGGGGAGGGAGGAATAGGTGTGCCCTGAAAAGAGTGGGAAGCTTCTGTGACCTAAAGAGACACCATTCATTGTACAACATCTACTCAAACGTGTTTAAAAACACGTTAAATGTTAGTGCAAAACTGGAAATGTGCGTGCCCCACAATAGGGACTCAGTTCCATTCACACTGTCACATCACCGGGTTCCAGGGAGTCATCAAGTAATGAAAAGGGCTACTCAGAGGTAAGGAAAGGCAGTCACAATATGTTACTGGATGAAAACTGGTTGGTTTAAAAACAATCTCATGGTGTTTATTATACATGCAAACTAGCATATATAGTTACACACATATACACAGGTTCAGAGAGGAATACCGGAAGATTATTTATTAAAATGTTAAACATCTTTTGGTCACCTCTAGGGGCTTTGCATCATTTAATCTTTTTTTAAAAATTTCACTGGGGAACAGCCATGGTCATTAGCTGCACATTGCTTTCATGCTACAATGGCACAGTTGACTCTTTTAGGGAGGGTGCAGCTCACAGTGGCCCATGCGGGGATCGAACCGACAACCTTGGTGGTATTAGCACCACGCTCTAAGAAGCTAAGCTAACCGGTCACCCCCACATCATTTAATCTTAACAACAAGCCAATGAAGCAGGGTATTATTTTCAACTTTAGAGACAAGGACATAGGCACAGAGGTTGCATGGCTGGCTCAAGGTCATACAAACCTTAAGTGGCAGAGCAGGGATTCGAACCCCTGCAGTCTAGCTCCAGAGCCTACATTCTTAACCAGAAGCTGGTGGGTTGTTCGGAGGACTGTTCTTTTTTGTGACCATCTGTACGTTTTACAATCAAGATGTATTTTTATCAGCAACAAAGCCAACTTTGTTTCTAATGTGACAAAATACATTCAAGGAAAACCTAGGATACGTTAGAAGCAACATAAAGGAAGACAAGGACGAGCTGCGATTACCTCAATCTAGAAGACTTAATTTTCAGAAACATTATCTAGACGCTGGGGTATAACTGAAGTGCCAATCAACAGATAGCTAAGCACATTTTGTCCCAGCTCCTTTCCCCTTCCTCCTCAAAATAAAATCCAGCAATGTGTTTTTCTTAAGCAAGGTCAGGGTTGGCTAAATGAATGGGTGGCAAAGCACTGGGACAGCTCTGCGGCCAGACCAACCGAGGTTCAGATCCTCTGCTCTGTCAGCTACGTGACCTTCTGCAAGTTACTTAAATCTTGCTGAACCTCAGATTCTGCACCCTTAAAAACAAGTATGCTGCCACCTACCATGTAAGATTAATAGTTGTGAAAGCAGCTGACACACAGTCGAGACACAATAAACAGGAGTTATAAACGATTATGAAACTTGGCCAATTTCTTTATTTAAACAGTTGTATACATATACACCGCTTCCTAAACTGAGGGTCACAGGTCTATTTGCCGGGAATGACCTTTGGCCAGTCCAACCAGCCGAGCTGTCTCTGGTCTGACTGCTAACAGGCTCTATTAATAAATAGCCCACCTTGTGGAGATAAGAACCAGGGAGGTGCTAGCTGCTTGGGGAGCTGGGGCAAAGGAAAAAAAGGACCAGTTCCACATTGGTGTGGAGATGCTGATAACCCATCCTCTATACAGAAAGTATAAGCCTAAAGCTGAAGGAGATGCACGATTCAATAAACCCTGACTTAGACCATCTGTAGGGGAGCTCTTCCCCCACCCCCCACAACCCCACCCCGCCCAGTAAGAAGGGACAGAAGTGTAAGGGGTAAAGGAATCAGAGAAGTAATGGTGGGGGGGGGGTCAGACAGACAAGATCAATTCTGCATCTAGCTCTAATCACTGAATTAGCCATGGGGGAGAGGCCTGGTTTGGGGCCAGCCCAGCCACTGGGCGGTGTGACTTTTGAGTATTTGCCCCCCCCCCTGGGCTCAATGAGGAGGTTGGGGATGACTATACCTGAGTCCTCTTCTTGCTTGTCATATGACAGGGAGGATCACTGTTCAGTTTCATTAGACATTTTCCCCTGGCAGCTTGCTTACTCAGCTAGCACCCCAAATTAACTCCCTAACACCCACCACCACCACAAACCCTTTCTCTTGGGCGTAGGTCATTCAGGTGGGAATCAGCCAACTCTGCCAGGGCTGCTCAAACCCTAGTTTTTAGAACTTGCAATATTTTCATGTCCCTGCTTCCGCCACCATACCTCACCCCCCCCCCAAAAAAAAAGAGTAATGCAATGTTTATTACCCTATAAAGTCACTAGGAGAATAAATGCTCAAGTGCCTTCCAGACAAACTCAACCCCATTTGGAAGGCTAATCAGATCAGTCTGGAGATATTGATTGCTAAGAGTGGAAGTAAATGTGATAGGTGTATGTTGGAAGGAGGGAAGGAGGGAGGGAATGGGACGTGAAGCTAGCTGTAGAGGCAGAATTGGAATTTAACCTGCGTTTATTGGCGCATTCTCCCGATGGCCCCCTAAGGGGCTACCTGTAAAACCTTTACAACAGCAAGTGTGTTCCCCAACCCCCCTCGGGCACTTTATGGATTCAATCTCACTTGCAGTGAAGGGGTTGGGGCAGACCAGCGCAGACCTCTCCCCTATCCTCCCAAAAGATAAACCCCTGGCTGGCTTTCTCCGGGGCATTTTGCACTGGACCCCATGCTGCCATGCCACCCTCTGGCCCGGGATGGCTGTGGGGAGTGAGGTGCTGTGAGCTGGTCTCCCACTGGCCGACCAGGCAGCCGACACTGCACTTGAGTAGATCACTCTCATTTGCCTCCAAGAATGCAGTGAGGGTCACCTACCCAGTTGCATGTAGGAAGAAAGCGGAGGCTCAGCAAATGGAGCTCCAGGTGACATTGCTCCCAGGTAGAGTCAGCACTGCAGCCGGCGTCTCTGGGCTCTGCGCCATCGTTATTTCCTATTCATTTCCCATTCCGCCGGCTCCTCCGGACGGACGTAAGCAGTAAGCGGCAGCGGTCTAGGGCATGTCGCCCGACCGGGACCAGAAGCGGCCCACCTGGCAGCCCCAGCCTGCAGGACGGCCAGCAGGGAGCGGGCAGCCAGAGCGCAAACCTCTCCGCACCCCTCCCCGGCGGCGGGGCGGGGGAGTCATGTGCCACGGCCACAGCCAGGTGGCCGCCAGCCAGGCCGGCAGGGCTGTCATGTCAGGGGAAGGAAGCGGCCAGGCGGCGGGCCAGGAGCGGCTCCCTCTCCGCCTCCTGGGGCCGCAGCTCCTTTCCTGTCCCCCAGTCCTTTGGCGGGGCCCCTGCCTTACCTCCCCGCCTCCCAGCCACAGGCCGAGGCTGCCTCCCTCACTTCCCACGCCCCCTGCGCACCAGGCTCTCCCAAGGGAGGGTTTCCATAACAGAGGCCGGGCCCAGCCACCCGACTGGGTAGAAGGCTGGAAAACAATTTAAGTCTGTGGTTCCAAAGGCTGAACTCATGACCATAACTGGGGGGGCTAACCAGGGATTCCAGGGGGTTAATCATTTGTCAGTCCTTCAGCACCAACTGGGTAAACAGTCAACTAGCCTCTCAGGAGATACAGCCATCAGAGTCCTGCCTCCTCAAGGATGAATGAGCCTGTCGTCACAAAGAGCCCAAAGAACAAAGAAAGCCACCTCACCCCATCTGCAGGGAGCAAGGAGAACGTGTCCCCATCCCAGGGGACAGCTGACTTCCCCTCGGCTGACTTTCCCAGTCCCACACCCAGACAGTCCAACCCAAAATGCCAGCCTCCCCAGTAGCTGCAGGAGAAGAACATTCATTTCAGACAGAGAAAGCCAAAAGATTACTGCAGCTAAGTACTGACCACTCTCCAGACAGAAGAAGCTGAAATAATATGGTTTCTTCCTTGTGATTACTGCTTTTTTTGTTTACCTGGAGAGGGGAGCCCAAGTTGAAAAAAGAAACCAAGGCAACTGAGAAATCAACTTACAACCCCCCTGGCCAGAGCTGGTCTGAGACTCCTTCCAATCTCTGTAGTCAAGAATAGCACAATGTCCTTGGGGTCAGGCATTTCCTGTCTATTAGCTGGACTGGGGCCCCTCACTTTGGCCAGAGGGCCTCAGCTTGGCCCAGCTGCCAAGCCTCCACCACCACCCCACCGCTGCACAAAATGAGAATGACTGCAATGCAGAGACAGATGCTAAGCGCCCTCAGTTAGCCCATCTCCCCTCAGGTGAGAAGGCACAAAAGACAAAGGTTTCCATGCAGACACTTACTCGTCCACATTTTACACTTAATTAATGAGATGTTCTACCTGATGCGCAGAGCATACTTCTGTCCATGATTTTTTTCTCCGATGTGCGTGGCATCATAGCACCAGCATTACCTGTATACATCCTCAGCCTCCTTTCTTCTCCAGCTCCTGGGCAGGTCTCAGAATCTTCAGATACCTCCTCAGCAGCTGGCTCAAATGTTCACCTTTGTATTTCATGGAATCATAGACTTGGCTATCCTTTATCTCAAACTCCTTCTGCAGACAGAAGCTGAAACTGAAGCGCAGAGAGAGAGAAAGAGACCAGGTCCGAGACTGAAAGGCCGTTCGCTAGAAGAGTTATGGCCAGAATCTCATGGTTCTTTCTGATGGTCTCTCCAATGATCTTTCCATCTTGTTAATATAAAACCACTTCAAAAACAGGCAGCCAAATAAATCTGGGGCACATACTTACTTGTCTTTTTTGTCCCCCGCACTATGTGTCAGGGTTCTCCAGAGAAACACAACCAATAGGATGTGTCTATAGAAAGAGAGTTGTCATAAGAAATTGTCTCATGCAGTTATGGACCCTAAGCAAGTCCGAAATCTGCAGGGTGAGCCTCAGGAGAGCTGACGCTGCAGTTCCGGTCTGAAGGCCGTCTGCTGGAATTCCTCCTAGCTCAGGGGAATCAAGTCTCTTTGTTGTATTCAGGCCTTCAACTGATTGGTTGAGGCCCACCCACATTAGGGAGGGCAATCTGCTTTACTCAAAGTCTAACATTTAAATATTAATCTTATCTAAAACCTGTCACCCAAACACCCAGAATAATGTATGGCCCAATATCTCTGTGCCTACAGGCCCAGCTAAGTTGACGCATAAAATAAACCATCACACACACTGTAGCTAAAAAAAAAAAAATAGTACAGCGTACGATAATCCCAACAGCTGTCAAAACTGGCCCGTTAAAAACATCTTCTTTTTCATAAAAACCATTACTATACACAGAGGGTTGACTGGGGTCTCAGGGTGTACGCATGGTAGAGGGCAAATGGAAGAATCAAGATTAATCTGAAAGATCTACACAGACACACGTGTGTGTACCGAACACATATGTATGTACAGCACACGCCTCCAGGACAGAAAGGGATGCCATTTAATAACTTATTTCCATGAAGGACAAAAGAGAAAACAGGCTTAGAACACACAGGGGGTGTACATGGGACACAGGACTTGTTAACGAGCAGCTTTGTTCTGGAATAGCTGATGCTGGCATCCCATGGTGAGGTTAGCAGACGGGACCAGGTGACCTCAGGAAGTCTTTTCCAACCCAGATAATTCTGCGATCATATTTCCATTGGAACGGACAGTCCCCAAGAGAATATTCAACACCACACATAGGGGCTGAGGAGTGCTGAGACCAAAAGGCTTGAGGCATAGGCGTACATTCAATCGCCCCAGTTTCCCCGCTGCAGATTCAACAGGAAAAACGGCTCCTCTAGTTCTCTGCCCAAAATAACCGTTTGGCATTGTTGATGAAGGATGGCTGGCGTGTTCCTGCCCAGTCCATGTCAGCAGTGGATAAGTGACACCTCGGCGTATAATCTGCCAAGGTGTCTTCAATCAAAGACAAAGCAGGATTAAAAATGGAGAGATGTCACTCGATGCTGCCCTTTTTCCACCCGCTTAATAATTGAACCGCGAAGCTAGATTTTCAGCATAAAGTGAAACATTGACAGACACCTAAAAACACCTTTTTAAAAATTAGATACTTGTGCTACTCTTATTTCCTTCAAGATAACATTATCAGCAAACCCCAGAAGCTAGTAAGAGACACATGATCCAGTTTCTTCGATGACAATGACAAAAATGGCAAGAAAAACAGAGGAAAAAAGAGAAGTCAAAAAACTTGAGATGTATCAACCAACCCCAGTGTATAGACCTTACTGAATCCCAATTCAAATAAACTACAAAAACAAATTATAAGGCAATTGGGGGATTGTGAATATTGACTCGCTATTTAGTAGTAAGGAATTATTCAGTTTTTTAAGGTGTTGGCATCGGGGTTAAGTTCACAAGGAGTTCTTATATCTTTAAGAGATACTTAATAAAATATTTATAGGTAAAATGGTATGTCTGGAATTTGCTTCATTTGAAATGGTGCCAGGAATTCCAGGACCAAGAGAAGTGGCCAGGGACGCTGACGGAACAAGACGGCTGTGTACTGAGCACTGTCGAAGCTGGGTGGTGGCATTATGTGGAGTCGTACTCCTCGATCCACTTTTGTATTTCCTAGAGAACTTAGTCCTAAACAGTTTTAAATGGAAAACATAACTCATGATTTTTTTTTTCCTGAAATTTAAGGTGGATTATATTCATTTCAATTCTGGACAGATCCTAATAAAATGTCAGTGACTTCCAAAGGACTAGCCTGCTTTTATCAAATATGTCAAATCGGGAGTGATTATTACAATGCTTAATATTGAATAGAGCCCATGGGAATTTAGGGAGAGAGCCAGTGGGGTAAAGAGACTAAAGCAACTTAAGATTGATGCTCTCGAATTTTGTTTTTTTTTTAATATTTATGAGATAGAGGACTATCTGTTATATCCAAAATAGAATCAGGATCCTGTTTCCACTTTCATCTACTTTTATATTTCCAAAGCACTCAAAGGATGCACCTAGTTTATTTCCACCACTAGTGCTTGTTTATTTCTACCACTAATTCAGCAACTCTACACTCAAGCCCAAGGGGAAATAAACCTGGCTGAGGGTCCTGGTCATGACGACTTTGCAAGAGGAAGACTTTATCCCCAGGAAAGTCAAATTGTCAAATGATGCGAGTGTCCAGCAGATTGGTCAACAGAACGATCTTCTAGGGAGATGAAAAATGTAGGGGTGTGTGGCGATAAAAAGGAAGATAATTCACAAGTGACTTATGAAAATGTGAACTCCGTGAGATGAACCCTGGCAGGAACAAAACTTGACTAGCCCAAACTGAGAACTTTTAAATTTAGATGGTGTCCTTCTCGGAGAATCTCCGAGGATGCCGTCCAAATGTACTCACAACACGTTACAAAGAGAACAGCCTGAAGCTCTCAGATTCCCACTTTATGTTGGAAACCAAAAACGCGCAGATATTTTCCGCTTTAGCCAAGGTTCTATGGTTAAGGCAAGGAGGCACAGAACCAGTCACAGGACACAGCTTTCATCCAGAAAGGGATGCGTCTGTCTCAAGAAGGAGGTCACAGTAGCCAGGGTTCAGTCACACACAGCTCGACCACCACTTCCTAAGTCATTCATCAAGCTCAGGCTGCGTGGGTTCCGTGCGTCCCCTTCACCTCCAGTTCCTAGCATTTCCTGGACAGAGCGGCAGTCCTAGACAAGCTTGTAAAGAGCATAATGGTATTTTTCTTAGGCACGGGTTCGTAGCCTGAGAGCCTTCACAGTCCATGAACTCTCTGAAATCTTATATGACTGTGTCTGTAGAAACTTTTTCCTGATGCGAAGGCCCATAGCTTTCACTTAGACTCTGAAAGGATCCGTGGCACAAAAGCCAAACAAAAACCCTGTTATACACTACCACCATGGAGGACTCGTGATACATTCCTCACCATAGCATTTCAGAAATCACCCCCGAGTGGTTTTGGGGGAGGCGGATAGAACAGCAATTCAACACTCTATGCCACGAGACCTTTAGGTGGGCTGGTGGGGAGAGACACAGGCAGTAAACCCCAGATCTGGCAGCAACACAGACAAAAATATCAGGACATTTCAAATAGGGGAAGGAACAGAACGAGGGGCCTTATAAATGCGACCTGCCCGAGCCAGTTTGCTGATCTTGGCTAGCACTCTAGTTTACAGATACAGAGACCCAGAAAGGTTAAGTGAATTAGCCATGAATACACCAGTTAAGGGCAGACAGAAGCCTAATGGGTGGACTCTCCACTTTTGCTCCAATCCCTTTTCTACTCTGCCCAAAGCAGCCTGCCATGCTTGGCTGAGACATACATTCACACTGGAGATTTGGGCCTCCCAGTGTCATTAGGTCGCCTGCTTTTCACTTCCTCGCCACTTGTGTTATGTGGCCAGTGCATGAAGAGGAAGTTAAGTCGCTCTTCAAGCCTCTAACACACCGGCCTCTCGGGGATGTAACTAATTTATACAAGTTTGACCCCGAGGTTTATGGCTCCCATCAGCTGCTTACTCGGGCGGGGAGTTAAAGCACACTCATCAAGCCATAACTTTACCCAGGACACAAAACGCTCTTGTTTGTTAATCCTTCTCTTCTCAAAGGAAAAAGAATTATAATCTGGCCAAAGTCACCAATTCATTCCTAACGAATCTTCAAAGCGTTTGCAAAGTCATCCTGCCTGCAAATAATCACATGGAATTACCCAGGTGAAGAAGGGCATGCTGGGAGTGACACAAAATTCTACAGTACGGGAGCCCCCAATCACACTTAACGGCGAGTAAAGGGGTGCTCCACCCATGCTCACCCACCACGACCCATTACTACACACACAGTGTGTCTCAGGTTCACCCTCTTTTCTGTTGCACCTTTTTGCTCCTGCTCTCATCGCTGTGCATCCTCTGTGTGGTAGGTGGTGCAAAGGTGGGCCAGGTGACAGGGGCAGGCCAAGGGCAAGCTCAATTTTGCTGAAGACACTATACCCACAGATGATGAGAGAATCTCTCATTTTTGGTTGATCAAGGATTTTTCATTTTGCAGATAAGGAAAATGAGGACTAGAGAAGAATTCACAAAGATAGGGAGTGGATGGCAGAAGTGGGACTGCCATTTGGGTTACCAGGTTCCTTTCAAGTTCGATCTCCCTTGCACCAGACCCCTCCCACCCAGCTCTGTCATGTTTCTGAGTTTAGTGCTCTGGTTTTACTGATAGCGTTTCACTGAAATGTGAGCTCCTTTCTTCCTATTTGTTGTGGTCTCTTCCAGACTCCTGCTAACTTTGTTTCTATTGTAATTTTAATTATTTTTCCTCTAGAAAATGTTCTTCAAACTCAACTTCATGTGATTTTCAAAAACGGTCCCTCGTTTAACAGGTTTTGGATTATGTACTGTTTGTCTTAGAGAAAACACATTTTGTTGGCTAGAAAAAAAAAGCAATCGTTTGAATTAGCATTGACTTAATGGAGTGTTATGGTAAACAGTTAATAATTCCAAGTTCTAAAAAAAAAATAATTCCAAGTTCTTGGTACGGCATTTGAAAGAAAGGTCATCATAAAAGAGAGCAAGAGAGTGAGAGTGAGAGAGAAAAGAAAGCCTATGAAACATCAACCTGAAGAATTAGTTCTGATTATGGCATTAAAAAAAAAATCTTTACAGACATTTTTCCAAGCTATGATACTCCCTCATTAAAAGGGGAGGCCCTCTTTTCTGTAGTATCACTTTTTAAATGCCTAAAACTAATGATCAAACTATATTACACTGCTTTCTGCAGTGCCAGTTTTGAGCCAAACAAGTTTTATAGGCTATTGGGGAAAGGGGGGGTTAGGGGGCCAGTGAACCCTGATAAAACCCACCCCCAGCACCACACACATCCGTTTGTGAGCCATCTCAGCGATAGTGTTGTTAATATTTAGTGAGTCAGGCTCACATCAGTATCTGCTATAATTTTCAATCTTCCAAACCCAGTGGTCCCTTCTCCTGTGACCTCACCAGCAACACTGTGAAGTGCTTGGCATATACAGGGGGTCAGCAAATGGCTGCAGGAATCCTGTTGAGATGCTCCCCTTGCAAATTCTCTCCTTTCTTAGTATCCACAACATGGCTCTCTCTTAGTCCTTCTATTTCACACACCACCCTGCCTCCTCTTCTTAGCTCCTAAAACAGGTCAACCTTTAAAAGTTGTTTCCCTTTTCTTTTCTTTTTTTTTTTTAAGATTTTTATTGGGGAATTGGGGGGATAGGAACAGTGCTGGGGAATTGGGGAAAGGGAACAGACAAGTTGCTGTCGTTTTGGTCTTCAGTCTAGTTGTGGAGGACGTTGCTTCACTGGCCCAAGTTGGCACCATCATTGCCCTCTTCCCGGGTGAGGCAGATCAGTCGCCGGCTTCTGGACAGCTGCTCACTGCGGCTGCTGGCCGCTCACGCTGGCTGCTGGCTACATACGGTAGCCCATGGCAACCCACTGCAGCAGGGACTGCAGCCTACGCCGTCGCTGGCGACTCACGGCAGCCCAGCTCCAGGTTGAGCTGTTGTTCAGCATCTTAGCTGTGGAGGGCAGTGTCACTGGCCCTCATATGTGGGATCCGAACCGGGGCCCGCTGGCGTCCCAAGCCAGTTCTTAACCATCCCGGCACTCGGCCGGCCCTGTTTCCCTTTTCTTCTTCCTCTTCCTTCCCTCAATCACTTCACCCCTCCCCCTAGTTTTAAATAAACCCCTCCTCTGTCCAGAGACCTCATAAATTTGAATGTCTCACCCCAACCCCTCACCTGCACTCCAGGTCCCCTTTTCTAAGGATGCCCCACACATTTCAACAGAGGAACCTTCATAGCCCCTCCCAGTTCTGAGCGCTGCCCTTCAGGTCACATGGGACACAGCACAGGAGGCAGCGGAAAGAGGGGGGAAGCTCATGGCAAGGCATCAACAGAGCTGGTTTCAAGTAGAAGTTTGCCACTTACACACACACCATATGCCCCCAAGGCAGGTATTTCTCCTATTTTGAGTCTTGTTTCCTCCACCCCACCATGGGAAAAACAAGTTGCCTTGAAAGCTTCCTGTAAAGATTAAATGAATTTCCATTTGTAATGTAGCTGGGCCCTAGTCATACGCAACAAACATTCCTTCATCCAGAATCTTTGTTCCAAATCAGCCCCTCCTGACAGGACCCATGTCAGGTAAGGCCTCGCTTTCTTCCTCCTCAGGCTCAAGACCCTGGAGTCCACTTGGACCCCTCCTCGCCCTTTCCCATCAAATCAGCTGCTGAGTCCTTCCTTTTACTTCTTTCCTCTTCTTTCCATTGCCACCATCACTGCAGCAGACACTCGTATCAGTCGCATGCACCTACGTACCCCTCACTGCTGGACCAACCTTAAAACCGAGTTGCTGCCCTCTTGATTCTCCTGCTCAGACACTGCGTGTTGACTCCGCCAGTCTCCAGAGAAAACACCAACTCCAAGTCCTCAACAACGTAACCCAAAGCTGTCTTCCCTCTCCCTGACCTCTGTCCCGCTAACCCCAGCCAAGCAGGGTGGCTCTAAATCCCCCAGAAGGCACCACCTTGTGTGTTTCCTCTCTTGCCATTCTGTTCCTCAAGAAACAGCTGGAAGGGAGCGATACTTGGAGCGGTCCAAGACGCAGATCACCTGTGTGGGTGCAGGCTCTAGCTCTGTAACCTTAAGCAAGTCACTCAACCTCTGTGACTCTTGGTTTTCTCACCTGTAAAATGGGCAACAACTATATCTATTCTGCAGGATTACTGGGAAGTACTCAAAGAATTACCGTGATTTCGCTTTGTAGGACTCTTTCAGGTACTTTTTCTTATCCTGCCTAGTATTAGTTTTTTAAAACATAATCATAGTTCTAAGAATGTGTATCTTATTGTCTGCTCTCCCTCTCTACCACCTCCCCAATGTAAGCGCCTATTGGAAACATACTGTTTTATTCACTTTGGTGCTTCCCCACATAATGAGTCCTCAAATAGTTCTTGAAATGGGTAAAATTAGGTATAATTATTTCTCTCCCTCAGTCTCAAACAGATGAACCAGGGGAGTTACTCAGTCTCCCTAGGTCTCTCCCATGTATACAGGACGTACATGTTATTAATCTTGTTTCTTTAAAAAAAGAAGAAGAAGAAGAAGAAGAAGAAGAAGAAGAAGAAGAAGAAGAAGAAGAAGAAGATGAACCAGACCAGGAAATCTAGTGATCTGGCCAAGATCACATCAGGTAAGGCAGAGCCATAAAAACAACCTACTTCTCCTAACTGGTTCCAATTCCCTGTCAGCACCAGGAGCCAAGCATCTTAATTATCCTGCTAAATAGAGAGATGTGATAGAAAGTAGTGATCAGCTTCAAAAGTGAAACAGAACGTTCTTGAAAAAGAATCCCATGTCCCTTGGCCAAATGTCAGCCAAGGGACATCTGATGCAAACAGCCTTGTTTGCATCAAAGAGTACTGTGCGAGTCCCCCCTCCACTCCAAGCTTTTAACACTCAGTTCAGCTGTGCAGAGGACAGAGGTGGTATAGAGCTGTGTTTGTGTTCGTGGTGGAAAATACTAGACTCTTGTCGTCTGATAGGACAACTGCTTCTCTCCCACACCTGGAGGAAAGACAGGACTAGACTAGCAGAAATTAAATGATGGATGAAAAAAGGCCAACATTCAACCTTTACAAAGTAATGAGACTAAATAAGAGGCTGCTTGGGGGCGGGGGGGTGGGGGTGGGGGAGTGTGCAACAGGGAACACAATCAAAAACAAAAGAAGTTTGTATTTAACATGAAAAGTGTCTATTTAGACAGGAGTTTATTCTCCTGCAGTTTTCAAGGGTTTTGTGTTTTATTTCGTTTTCCTTACAATGACAGGAAAGCCACGCATTTCTCACACCTGACATAATCATCAACCTAGAAACCCCTTTTCTTAAGAGTCCAGAATTCAGCTACGAGACACATGTAGGCTCTTAAAGAAGTTTGTTAAAAGGGTACATGCTACATAGGAAGTAGGTGACCAAAAATATTTGCCAAACTACCAATACCATCAACACACACCAGGGTATCTACAAGGAACTGGGGAGACAAACATGGTTCCTATAGTAACTGCACCCAAGCTAGTTCAGGCTGTGGCCACAGTCTGGTTAAATTCCATTGACATTTACCTTATTTAAAAAAAAAAAAAGTAGGGGAGTGTTTCTTCAAGCTTATGTCACACTTTGGTTTCTCATTTCTGGGATAACTGGTTTTACATTAAAATACATCTCGCACATGTGTACTCTCCAAAAAGAAAAAGATAGGAGAAGTTCATATTGGGGTGCCAAAAAAAGGTATACACATTTTAAGAGATGTCATCTATATATTACTTTTTGAAGTTGAATTGAATTACGGTAGCAATGTATAGTATAGCGTTTGCTCGAAAGATAGCGTTAATCAAATGAATCTAGCATCACCATGCGACAGGCAGGACAATCAAAGAAAATGGCAGAAGCACAGTTGTCCTTCGAGGAGCACAAGACCATTTTGAGGTGGTATTTGAAATTCCAGAACGTTGTGCAAGTACAGTGATAACGGTGTGAGTATGCGACAGAACCCACAACACACATACACCCTTTGCCACACTTCATTGTAAAAAATTGGCAGAACCCTCATATTAGGAAGTAATCAAAACGAAATATTTAAAACTATAACACACCCACTCCACAAATATTTACTGAGCACTTACCGTGTGCTACCCGTCATGCTCGGTTCTGCCTTATATAGATTACAGTCTAATAAATAATCTTAAAAATCCATTGCTTTCAAAGCCACCTACTGCTACCAGAAATCATTGTCAATACCTGCCTGAAGGATTATTAAAAGAAAGA
>NW_017731597.1:1544637-1577999 GCF_001890085.2 Hipposideros armiger
AGCGGAAGATTCTCTGGAATTCCAAGGTTCCTAGGTGGGGGGGGGAAGGTCAACAATGGGAGCTGTGTTCTTTCCAAAGTGCCCTAAGTGTCACCAAGCATCAAAGATGGGCTAACCACAGGAATATGCACAGCATTGAGACACTGAGACCAAACATGCATTTCTTAATAAAACCCAGAAAGAATGGTTCCTGTTTTCTAACTGATAAGACCCTGATAAAGCCCTCAGAAGACAATATATATTGAAAATGCCTCTCTGAATACAAGTGGGCCCCTTTCCCTTAACTACACACATTTTAGCCAGTTAGAGTCCCAAGCGGACTCTCCCCTGGGCGGGAAGAACTTGAAGAATGGAACGTGGCCCTCAGGCACACAGTTGCTAGTCTACAGATGCACAGTGCACGACTTGCTGAACAAATGGAGGGATCCCAAGAACTGTCCTAGTCTCCTTTAAAATGACTCACGTGCTGGTAACAACCAACGGTGTGATTAAGATCAAGGAAAAAGAAGGCTTAGGTGGCCTCAGGAAATGGGCTCAGTCTTGTGGTGAGTAAAAGCCTTTCCACCCAAAGAGGCGAGGCCGCTGATCTTTTCACTATCCCCATTAAGGCACATGCCCTAAAGCCCAAATCCATACCCCCCTCGAATCCATACCCCACTCAGCGGTAAAAACAGAATGAATTACCTTGCTTCCTCACCCCCGCCTTTTCTTTTCTTGCCTCTTTTCCTAACTGCAGAGGCAGGGAAACCTTTCTGAATTTCTCAGATGTGCAACAACAAAAAAGCCCTTTCTAGAAGACACAGTAGAAGGTGGGCATGACAGGAAGGCGAAAGGGACTGAATCCAGGGACCTATCCATGCTCCCCAATATCAAGAAAACATCATCACTCAGCATTGATAATGCGTCAAGCCTGTGAAACTCAGCAATACCCAGGTCTGCTCTGGCACATTTTCAGAAGGTGCTTACTTCTTTTGGCAGTCATGTGAAAAGGATGAAAATTAACTTAGAAAATGACCCCTCTGATGTCTCTCCCACAAACTGTCAACATGCAAATAATGCTTCGTGTATACATTTCTGCATTCCTAGTCATTACCAATTCATCACCTGCTTGCAGCGCCTGAAAGCTCACCATATGCCAGGTTGTGTTCCAGACACACAGTTCCTGCCACGTGCAGG
Source organism: Hipposideros armiger (assembly GCF_001890085.2). Classification (NCBI taxonomy): domain Eukaryota; kingdom Metazoa; phylum Chordata; class Mammalia; order Chiroptera; family Hipposideridae; genus Hipposideros; species Hipposideros armiger. Next base: position 1,545,814 of record NW_017731597.1, read on the forward strand.
GAAATATGGAAATATTCCAGCACCCTCGGGGGCCTTATGCAAGTTTACTTTCATTAAGAAGCCACTGAGCCCCAGGTATTTCAGACCATGCAAAAGATTAGGGAAGAAGTTGAGCGGCCATCCAGAAGCCGGCGACTGATCTGCCTCGCCCGGGAGGAGTGTAGTGGTGGTGCCCGCTTGGGCCAGTGTGGCGGCGTCCTCCATGACTGGAATGAGGAGCAAGACGACAGCAACTTGTCTGTTCCCCTTCCCCCAGTTCCCCAGCGCTGTTCCCATCCCCCCAATTCCCCAATAAAATAAAAAAATAAAATAAAAATAACAGATTTATGAAAACCCACTGCCTCAGAATGAGATCCACTGGGATGAATTTAGAAGCCCAACAATGTTGCTGGAAAAAAATTGTGGAAAGTGGAGGACCTCAAAGGAAGATGTGACAGTTTTCTCCAACAAAAAGCAAAGATACACCCATTGTGAACAGGCGTGGGAGTCAAGAGACCTAAATTTCAGTCTATCTTCAGTTCAGAATCTAGGACTCCAAGCGAGTTTCTTAACTTCTCTCAAGACTCCTGTTTTCCTCATTTTTTAGAATGGAGGTAATAATGTATAAATCACCAGAATGAGGCAATGCATGTAAATGATCTAATTCAATCGTTGATATATATATATATATATATATATATATATATAATTCAATCGTTGATATATATATATCCAACAGTAACTGTTGTCCTCACGTAAAAAGGAAGCATGAAAAACTGTCCAGTTAAGAGATAAAGGAGGGACTACAAAATTTCAGTGCCTTTGGGGAAAGTCTGAGAGTCTGATTTGTCTTGCATTTCTATACGCTACATTTTAATCCTGGTAAATTGCTTGGGCTATCAAAGGGACATGGTGGATGTCAGTGGCTAGTTGCAAATAGCAGACAGGTCTTTGTAGTGCTGCTTTCTAGAAAGCACCTTCACAATTGAGAGGTGTTGCCTTCTTCTGTCCAAGAGTATGACAAAAGTCATTAACTATCCACTCGGGATTAATTCATTCCATACCTTGCCTATAGAGGTTAAAATTCTAGGCTGGCTAAGAACCTATTCAAGAAGTTTGTAATGAATGTCTTTGTACTAGACACCTTGATAGATCCTTTTTAGGGTCTCTTCATCTGGAAGCAAAAGGAAAAAAGCTCCAGTCTATCTTTTATCGGATGCTTTAGACTCACAATTGCAATGAATCTCCACAGGTCTATAAGAAAGGCTTTACCGTAAAGGAAAGAGATAAATTAAAACATATTCATTCATTCCTTCATTTACTCATGTTTTTCAAGTAAACATCCTTTGTGTACCTGCTATGTTCATTGCCCTCATGGGGTTTATAGTTTGAAGGGGAAAAAGATAAACATCTATCACAAGGCAGACCAAAGATGGGTGTCATCCATGAGGTACCATGAGGATGAGATTAATTCTGATTGGGAGGTCTGGGAAGACTTCGACAAGGGTGCCCCATCTGCTGGGCTAGGATTTGGAGACTATCATCAGGGGCAGTGCACAGGTGCCTAACGAGCATGGAGTTCATCCTGATGGAGACACACAGGTGGGAGAATGTCTATTGCATCTGGGAATGGGGAACTGTTTGCTGCATGAATGGGCAGGTAACATGGGGTGGCCAGGGGCCAAGGGAGGATGGAGGTAGGTGGGCACTGAATTATGAGAGGTTGTGAATGCCAAACAAAAGAGTTACCTTGATTGATTACACCAACAATACACTGTGTATGCTAAGAAACCTGTGACGGGGGGTGGGAGAGTGGGGAGTGAAGAAAAAAAGAGAGAAGTAGGATCTTAGATACAAGGAAAATGGCATTGACATAGGTTCACGCTCCAGACCTCTCAAGCGTGAGATCTTTATCCCCACTCTGCATGAGCAGGCAATATCTTTCTTGCCTTAATTTATCATCTTTAACCAACTTTTACCCTTTTTCCGTCCCTTAACTGGGCACTAGAAATTAGAGAAATGTGTAGATTCTGAGGAAACCCAAAGAGTTTTTGCAGGGAGAGGAGAGGAAATGTGATGCAACGCCGTCAACCTTGGTCATACAACCTTCAGCGAGGTCACCCTCACCACTGCAATTCAGCTGCAGCAACTGGTTCTCCTCAGTCTGATCCTTTCCACTCGTCCCCTAATCCCAGTCCTTTTTGAAGGCCACCTATGTTTCCCTTTCTGTCAGGTAAATGGCAGCCTGACTTCCCACTTGTGAACTTGGTTCACTCTGGTGCCATCTTGTCTTTGGGGCCCAGATGAACTTCTGACATCGAATTTCCCCAAAAAACAACCTCTGCCTCACACACACACACACACACACACACACACACACACACACACACACACAGCTAATATGTTCCAACTAGAAATCATCTCCTGAATCCAGAGCTTTTTCCCTTTTATTTCACAATCCTCATGGCCTCAGCCTGGATAACTGGGTTTTCCCTACTCCATTCTTATCTCACTTCAGATGCTTCATCTCTCCTAGAGAAGCTCGTGGAAAATGTCTCCCCCATATGACATTTCTATAGGGTGCAGGATTCTGTGTCCCACTTCTTACCATGATTCTTGGGTACCATTGCCTCCCACCCAAGTGGCATTTTTAAAGGTTTATTTGGCTTTTAAAGTGTATTCCACATTAAGTAGCACCCATATGCTGGCTTGTTGAGAGACGGGAGGAAGACACTAGGGTACAGCAGTAAAAAACACAGGGGAGGGGACAAAGCAGACGGTGGCCCTTGAGGCAAGTGAGTTCAGCGACAGCGGTTAAGTCTGGGGCGGTGTTCACAGCTGCCCACGCATCCACACAGCTCTTCCAAGACTATTAACTTGCTAGCCATTATCCTACCGTCTTTACCACACCCCTGGTCCCATGGGAGGAGCAAAACGCCGTGGGGGATGCAGAGTATTCATGACGCCCTACAGCTAAAGGACAAACGGGCCTGCTGTAAGGGCAAGGATACCACATCACCCAACTGGGTCCAGCTGAGCGCTTATGTAGCAAGAGGTGGGTGATTCACTCCTGTGAGGAGGGGGGCGGTGAGGAAAAAGGAAAACCGTGGAAAATCCCAGAGGAAGTGGTAATGCAATTCTGAAGCCCGGCCATAACGTGCACTGGCCATAAGGTCCACTCGGCGCCCCCGGCTGCTGCTCCCCGCTCAGCCTCTCCTTACCGCCCTCTCCTCCCAACGCGCGCTTCGCCCCACGCCCCCACGCTCGGCCCTGAGCTTCGGCATTCTCGCTGCGTGAAGGCATCAGGTTCGCCCCACCACCCACCCACCGGCAAACGGACGTTTGGGGCTGGGAAGCCTACCAGCCAAAACGGCCACCCCTCCAGAGGGGCGGCGAGCTGCTGCCCACCTCTCTCCACCCACCCATCCTTACTGTGCTATCTGCCCGGTCCGATGGCAGCCCGAGCCCCTGATCCGAGTCGGGCTAGAATGGAGCGGAGAAGAAAGGGGTGCACACATTTCACAAGGACCCAAGATGACGCGCTGGCCCTCCTGGGAGCCCACCCCACCCCCCACCCCTTCAGCCACGAGCGGGGCTGGGGGCGCAGACAGACAAGGTTAGGGGAGCGCAGTCGGTCCCGGTCCGCAGCTGCACACAAAGCCCTTCACCTTCTCCTCGCCTTCCAAGCTCCTCCCTGGGCTTCGTTGTTCCGAGGGTCTCGGATGCCCCCTTCGGTGGTCGGCGGGACGGTCCGACTCCGTCTCTCAGCGCTGCCCCCTCCTTCGCATCTCAGCCTCCGCCTCCCCGCCCCTCGCCACGGATCCCAGCGGGAGCTCAGCCAGGGCTTGGGGGCCGCGAGAGCACCCCCTGTGCCCGGGGCCCCTGCGCCCTAGGAAAGCGGACAGCGGTCTAGTCTCCGAGGCACAACTTCGCCCCGCCGGTCCGCCACCAGCTCAGGGGCGCACACCCATTCCCACAGCGGTCGGATCCGGTCCCGATCAGCCCCATCCCCAGGCAGCGGGGTAGCCCAGCCGGAGGCACGCTCCTACCTGAGCGGCGGCGGGGCGGCCAGGAGCGAGCGCACGGAGCTCCCGGCCCGAGCCCCGCGCCGCGGCGCGGCTGCCCTTGTGCTGCGGCGGTGGCAGCTGCAGCGGCCGCTGGCTGGCGGGCGGACTGGCTGGCTGCCCGGCTGACTCCTCACTGGGGCTTCCTGTAGGGCTGGACAAAGGACATTTCCTGGGAGGAGCAGGGGAATGTTCCCAGCATGCCTCGATTTGTAGTTCCTGGGGACTTCCTGCCACCACAGCAGCTTGGCCCGACGAGGACCCAGGGACTGGAGGAGACGCGCTCTCCCTGCGTCCCTCAGCGCTCCAGGGGAGGGGGCGGCGGGGAGTCGCGCCCTGGGCCCCGCCCTGCAGCGCACCAAGAGCCAGCGGCCCTGGGGACGCGGGCGCCGCGCCGGAATCCGCGCTCCAGCACTGGCGACGGTCCCCTCTTTGGGGACCTGCCGCTGAGCTGTCGCGGCGTGCGGGAGGACTCTGCGGTGGGAAAGGCCTTTTCTGTAGAAAAGAGGACGCTGGAGATGGAACGGTTCGCTCTGGGTTGACTTGTTGTTTTTTTTAATAGACTTATCTTTTTCCTTTTCTTTTTAAAAGACCGCCGGAATCTTGCTTGAGGCGGATTAAAGAACTTGACTGCTCACCAGGAATTCAGGTTCCTTAAGATCTTGGCGCTTCGTCCTTAAAACCATAAGACCTGATTGTTTCCAGATCCTGACCCGGTGACATTCCTCCCTCGGATGTTGGCCTTGTCCCAGGCATCTTTTCAAGAAAAGTAATTAAACTAAGAGATTTGAAAACAAATTATATGACTTATAAGACACGTTAAAAAAAAAAAAACCTCGTGTGCTGCTGAATTAGGAACGTGCTGGACTTTCTGCATATCTTTTTCTCGTTTACCTTCAGGATTCAGTTTTCTGGATCCTACAAAACAGACGCGAAGACCAGTGCATGCGCGTGCGTGGGGACGGTTTAGGGAAGGAAGACATTGGCTCCTAGAGAAAAACTCCACTTCCAGCCTTTCAAGAGTCTGTAACATCCTCCACAATTTCCCGTCTAATTCTGGAACTACAGATCCAGGCCCATCGCGGGAAAAATCAAGGAAGGGCCACAAAGAGGCTAAGTGACTAAAAGCAGAGTTCTCTCACAAGGAGAATGATCAGTATGTAATGAACGGAGCCTGGAAAGGAGGAATTCTAGGTTGCTCTAAAACGTATTGGAAAAGTCATCAGACAGGTCATAATATTCTCTCATATCCACTTGACCTCTCCCACTCCAAATGCACCTGAATTCCAACATTGGAGTGAAGGATTTAACTTACAGTTAAGAAAGTGTATCTATTTTTCTATTCCGCTCTAGTTCCCTTTCCCCTGAGATCCTTCCCCACGGGAGAAGATGGGCTGGACTCATTTCAGGTGTAGAACTGATAAGAACATAAAGATGTGATCACTCACCTCCTCCCCCAAATTCCTGTCATATGTCACTCTGTTGACTGTACACCTGAATTAATTGTGCTGCGACTCTTGCGTTTTCCAAACCCTACAAACTACTGCTTCTTAACGGTTTGCAGTCTGGTAACATTCCAGTGAAACTGCCGACTACCCTCCCCACCCCCCAAAAAATGACTTGATAATCGTTTGGCAAATCCAGACACCTCTTCCAGTGTTCAATTTGATAAGATGATACACTTGCGTTGAACATTGTCTACTGCATCCTCACTGACGCGATTTTCCACCTGGCTTCCAATACAGTACCCTCTCCTCTTTCCTCTCCCACTTCTAACTTCAGCTCAAGGTACCTAAAATTTCACTCATCTCCGTCCCATACGAAACCTGTCCTTTCTCTCTTGTTGCCAATCCAGGTCAGTCAGTTACTTCAACAAAGATTTATTTAAGGGGCGACCGGTTAGCTCAGGTGGTTAGAGCGCAGGCTCATAACACCAAGGTTGCCAGTTCGATCCCCACATGGGCCACTGAGCTGCACCCTCCACAACTAGATTGAAACAACTACTTGATTTGGAGCTGATGGACCCTGGAAAAACCCACTGTTCTCCAATGCGAATTACAGAGAACCAATAAAAAAGATTCATTTAACACTTACTACATGCTAGTCACCATGCCTGGGGTAGACATATGATAACGTTCAACAGTAAAACAGTCATGAGTAACGAGAAACTGAGTAACAAGCCATGTCTTACTCTCAAGAGGCTCAACTCCAGGTGACCGACCAACCTCCCACAGACAATTACTACACAGTATTTAAGTTCTGTAACAAAGCCACATACAGAGGTTTGTGTCCCCAGAAAGGAATCCTCTTGTTCCAGCGAGAGCAGGGGTGGGACAGGAGGGGACAGAAGGTGAGAAAAATTCAGATCTTACATAGAGAACTTAGCGAGCATGGAATTTGGCTGTGAAGGGGTGGTAGCTAGGAAGGAAAGTGGCTCTAAGGAGGGTTTTCTGTGGGGCTTGTGTGTGACTGGTTTTTAAGATGAGAGCTCCTTGAGGAGGTTCAAATGCTGATGGGAAATGACTTAGGAGAGGGGCAGAGGGTGAAGACAGACGAGAGAGAATGGGTACAAGATTAGGCATTCAACAAATACTTGCTGAATTAACTAATTCCCGCTACAAATCATTGTTGAAGACGTTGAGCTTGAAATGAACAAACGGCACATTCCCAACTCCCAAAGATAGGGAGCCTGAGACCAGACTGAAATGGCATTCCTTTCTTCCTCGTCATGCGCCCTCCCCCGCCCTGCCTGTCCTCAGGGGAAGGTAACAGACAAGCCTGGGAGAGGAGTACAAGGCCACCTCAGTGGGAGGATGGAGCCTTTTCCAACTTGACAACGGGTTCCAAAGGCACACGGCCAGTTCGGAAAAGTCTAAACCTTTCCAGCCTGTGGGGATGGGCTTTATTTTATTTTGAAATTAAGCAAATATTTTTACCCTTGCCTTTTGTTGCCCTTCACTTTGAGGTAGAATAGGTAACTATTCTCATCCCCTTTCAAAAGGAGAATTGATCAGGCTAGGTTTGCCTACACGGTTTAAGCTATCAAGTACAAGGTGGTCATCTGTCATTGTACTTATCCTAGAAAGCATCCACTTCCTTTTCTTTTTTTTTTTTTTGTAACGGCACCTTTGGGGCAATAACCCCCCTTCTGGCCCTGCGTCTTCGTGGCCCCCTTCAGTGGTGGGTACGTGGTCAACACTTGCCAGTTGAACCTATTTCACTGTTGTACAAGGGATAAGCTAGTAGAGGAAGCGGGAGGAGAAAAAGTGTGTGTGTGTGTGTGTGTGTGTGTGTGTGTGTGTGGGAGAGAGAGAGAGAGAGAGAGAGAGAGAGAGAGAGAGAGAGAGAGAGAGAGAATGCGTGCACAAGCAAATCCTTATATTGTTTGATCATGCCTGAAGCCAAGTACCCCCAGACTTTTAGTTACAAGAGCCAAAACGTTCTCTTTTGGGCTGAAGCTATTTTGAGGTCTATGTGTTGCAGCCAAAAGACTCCTACAGGGCGGGGCGTGGGGTGTCGCAGTGCAGATCCTTCGCGCATTTAGCTAAACCAAGGAAGGCTGAGAGTGCAAAGGACCCTGCTGTGCCAGGCTAGGGAGCTGGAAGTCCTTGAGAGATGGCGGCAGAAAAACTGAATGAAAGGTCTCAGACCCTAGCATTTCAAGGGTGGCGGTTTACAAGTTTGGATTGATGAATGTCAGGACTTTAGAAAGTTTGGGCCCCTTGTAGTTTTCACAAATGTCCTAAGAAGGAGACCTGCTGGTGATGGAACTGGCTTAGGCAGAAGAAGGGAGGAAGAAATAATAACCTGGCAAAAAAATGCTCTTTCTGCCTCTACCCGGCAAACCCAACTGGTCAAGAGTCAGATATAGTTTGAGCCATGCCAGGTTGGAAAAATGAAATTCTCAGCCCTTCCCTGAGTGACAGCAAAGGCATATATAGGTGTAAAACTGGTCATGGAGAGACTGTCCCAGCATCTGCATGGCACCAACTCCTCCTGCTGTGCCATCCCTGCCTGTGAGGAAGGGAAGCACTAACCCCATTTTAAGTAGGGTGACCATATCATTTATCATCCAAAATGGGACAATTTTGACTGTAAGGAGGGGTATGTTATTAATTACACCTGAATGACAGCTCTAAAGCAGGTCACCCTAATTAAAAGAGCCACCCCCCAGGAAAGACACAGCTTTGCATCAAGAGGCCAATCCATTAGTCCTCCACACGGTGGGCGAATGGTTTCAAATGGCTCCTAGGCAGAGGTTGTGATGGTCGGCCATCAAACTGGAAAGTGGATCAACCCCAAGGCGTTTCCTCTGAACTAAGGTAGCAAGTGGGTGACTAAAGCAGTTCAGTCCCCAGCAGGCGAACCCTCCCCAGTTCCCATGGCAGTTACCGTCATGGAGGAAAAGAGTCAGTAAGAATCGTTCTCTTCTTGAGAGTTAAAGTGGAAATAGCTAAATTGGCCAAAGAACTCAGTTCCCCGAGGGCAGGTAGTTCTTGTTATTTCTAATTAGCAGAATTAAATATCTCCTATGGGACAGTCTCCCTACTTATTATTTACCCTTTCCTTTGCTTTCAAGAAGGAATTACCCTATTTTTTCCCCTCTACCGTGGGGTGTGATCAAATTTGTAATTGAGCCGTAAGGTGTCAGAAAGGGAGAATTAAAATCATTTAAAAGTCAAGGACTGGGGCCGGCCGAGTGGTGCGATGGTTAAGAACTGGCTTGGGATGCCAGAGGGCCCCGGTTCGGATCCCACATATGAGGGCCAGTGACACTGCCCTCTACAGCTAAGATGCTGAACAACAGCTCAACCTGGAGCTGGGCTGCCGTGAGTCGCCGGCGACGGCGTAGGCTGCAGCCCCTGTGGCAGTGGGTTGCCATGGGCTACCGTGTGTAGCCAGCAGCCAGCGTGAGCGGCCGTCCAGAAGCCAGCGACTGATGTGCCTCGCCCGGGAAGAGTGCAATGATGGTGCCAACTTGGGCCAATGAAGCAATGTCCTCCACAACTAGACTGAAGAACAAAACGACAGCAATTTGTCTGTTCCCCTTCCCCCAATTCCCCAGCACTGTTCCCATCCCCCCAATTCCCCAATAAAAAAATCTTTAAAAAAAAAAAAAGTCAAGGACTAGGAGCTAGACACAAAGTAGGACTCTCTTTGGGGTGTGGGTGAATGCATTTTCATGCACGTGTAGAATAATTACACGCTTTTAAGGGGGAGCATTTTAAAAACCACCATATGGAAGGCCGGGATCCAAGACATGAATTGCAGTGCAGGGCTATTGTCTTTTTAATGGCTCAGCACACACTCCCACTTCTGCTTGTAACCACACCCTAACTTCCCTTTAGAGGAACCACCCATTCCTTAACTTGAGTCTTGTCTGGAAGAGGCTGCCACCCTTCCCCCACACCCCATCTCTGCTGCTCCAGCCTCCAGCTCCAAGGCCGGGTCTCTAACCCAGGCCTGCCAGTCAGGGCCCCACACCGCACAGACCAGCCATGGGTTCAGGGCTGGGCACGTGACCCAGAAGGTAAGGTTAGAGAAGCCCTCTTTCTCTGTTGGAATTGTTCTTTGGAAAGACAACACAAATCTGAAGATGCTGGAGGGTGTAGCCTGAATATGGAGTCAAAACAAACAAAAGAGGAGCAGAGAAAAGGGGAAACAAAAAGAGAGACGTTTATTTGAGGTCTTCAGTGCAGCCATTCTTAATCTATCTCTGTACTTTGAAGTTACACAACCATTAAATCTCCCTACCACCAACCACCACCACCACAATTTTGTTTATTTACCTAACTGAATTGGATTTCTGCCTGTTTCAACAGACACAGTTTCAACGAAAGTTGGTGATTTTGAATGTTTTTCCGTGTTTCTCGTGGTGAAAATACCCAGGAAAGAGAGGGGAGAATAGACCCACCTGGAACAACATTGATCAATGACGTGTTTGTTCTTTTTCTCACTAGGCTCCCAGCTTTGTTGTTGTTACTAGTGCCAACTTTCTAATTCCACCCTCCAGGTCTGTTTTGATTGTGTGTGACAAACTGGCCACCTTCGGGGACTGAAATGACTCAGAAGACATGTATCGGTCAGTGCCTGACCTTTGGGAGAGAACTCAGCCGTGTTTTCATCCTTGGATTGGCTCTTTTGCTTAAAAATTTTTTTTCAGGGCCTGCCGAGTGGCACGATCGTTAAGAACTGGCTTGGGATGCCAGAGGGCCCTGGTTCAGATCCCACATATGAGGGCCAGTGACACTGCCCTCCGCAGCTAAGATGCTGAACAACAGCTCAACCTGGAGCTGGGCTGCCGTGAGCCGCCAGCGACGGCGTAGGCTGCAGCCCCTGTGGCAGTGGGTTGCCATGGGCTACCGTGTGTAGCCAGCAGCCAGCGTGAGCGGCCAGCAGCTGCAGTGAGCGGCCGTCCAGAAGCCGGCGACTGACCTGCCTCACCTGGGGAAGAGCGCAATGATGGTGCCAACTTGGGCCAGTGAAGCAACGTCCTCCACAACTAGACTGAAGAACAAAACGACAGCAATTTGTCTGTTCCCCTTCCCCCAATTCCCCAGCACTGTTCCCATCCCCCCAATTCCCCAATAAAAAAATTTTTTTTTCAACCCTTAAAGTTCTTCTTTAGCTTGATCTGTTTATTAATAGGTAAGGTATAACTTGGTTTTTTGGTCTTATGTTTTGTTTCCTCCTCCTCTGCCTAGAGTGGACACACCAACTCCAGTCCCAAGGTTTTTGAAGGTGACACCTTCCCTTCCAAAACCTACATGTCACCTCCTTAGAGAGACTTCTGTGGCCACTCTCTGAAGCAGCCTGCCTTCTTCTCTGTTCCTCCTTTGTTTTCTTCATATTTGAAACACTTTATCTTTGTGTCTTCCTGTGTTTTGTCTCTGGCCTGCAACTAGCATGGGAACTCCTCCAGAGGAGGATCTATTTCTGTCTTATTCAGTTTCTTCCCAGGAGTCTAGCACAGTGCTTGGCTTTTAGAGCACGAATTCAAAAGATTGCTGTTGATACATTTAATAAACATTTTTTAAAAAAGATTTTATTGGGGAATTGGGGGAGGGGAACAGTGTTGGGGAATTGGGGAAGGAGAACAGCCAAGTTGTCCTTCAATCTTAGTTGTGGCGGGCACAGCAAGCTCAGCTGTAAGTCCAGTAGCGCCGCTAAGCTCAAGGTACTGGGTTTAATAAATTGCAGGTGGGCGTAGCCACCATCCCACGTGGGAGTCAAACCGGAAGCCTTGTTGTTAAGAGCGCGTGCTCTCCTCTATCCCCTGGGCTGCAGCTCAGCTCAAGGTGCCAAGTTCAGTCTTAGTTGCGGGTGGGCATAGCCCACCATCTCGAACAGGCAACCTTGTTGTTAGGAGCACGTGCTCTAAACAGCTGAGCCATCCTGCCACCTGTTGGCAGCTCAGTGGCAGCTCAGCTGGGTCTCAGCTCACTGGCCCACGTGGGAATCAAACTGGTGACCCTGTTGCTCAGAGCTCGCAATCTTGAGCAAGTTCCTAACCAACTGAGCCACATGGCCGGCCCAAAGAAACATTTTTTTAAACAGCTGAGAGGTGCATCAGTGTTCACCTGTGGGCAACTGCTCTTAGACACACTTTTTAAAAGTTAACTTTTTATTAAAATATAATGTGTAAAAAAGATATATCATTGAGGTATGACGTATTCAGATCTTGAAGAATATCTTATTCCTAGAAGAGGATTTGGGGGAAGGGGAAGTGAGAGTATTTTTCATTTGATCAAAGGAAGTGGAGTGGGGACAAGGGAATTTTTCCCGGGATTAGCTCAGCTGAAGGCTGACTCTAAGATAGCCTGCTCCTACAAATGTCCCCCTTAGCATGAGCACAGACTTTGTTTCCTTGCTGGGCTCCAACTAACCTGGAACCTCTAATCCCTCAAGGATGGGGAGAGAAAGAAAATAAATTGTGAGTCATGGGGGAAATTAGGCAACATGGGCCAAGGTATAGATTTCCCTCACCTCTGTACTCCACAGACTGGGAAGATATTTAGTTCAATAAAAGAGGAAGACCAAACATGGGATAGATTGACCCCATAAAAGGAGCCACAGTCATGAGTCCTCAGGAACTAAGCGGGGCTGTGAGGATAGGACATGGCGAACGTCACTCATTCATAGAGTCACCAGGAATGAAGGCTGACTCAACAGCATGTGACACACAAGCTTTTCAAATAAGTCTGTATCTGATCGAATGGCGGAACTTAGAGAGATGGCCTCCTCTCTAAGATGAGAAGCAGGAAAAAGATGGCCAACATCGCTGCTCCTCTTCAACTTGGAAATCTATGCCAACCCAACAAGAGAAGAAAATCAAAGGTGAAAATTAAGAAACAAAATTGTTAGTTGCAGATGATCACCTACACAGAATCTATTGTAAACCAGGGACCATATATTTATTTAATATTCACAAATTATCTCACAAAAAGAAAATGAAACTCTAAAAGGCTACATTAACCCAAGGTTGTTGAGAAGTAGGCCTCCGAGGCTGAGTATAAGCCCAAAAAGAAAGAATAAGAACATTCAGTGAGAGTGTGAAGGGGAGAGCTGGGATATCCTACCTATCTGTTTATCTATCTATCTATCTATCTATCTATCTATCTATCTATCTATCTATCCATCCATCCATCCATCCACTCTGTAGTTAAACACCTAACTGTTAGTGTATGTCTGCTCCCTTTGGTGCACAGTGCTTGGTGCTCGGGATGCCAAAATGAAAGACACAAGTCCTGATCCCAATCTGGCAGAAGGACGATAACCCCATAAGGCGATAACGCTGTGACTGAATGTGCATAGCAAGCCATCAGGTCACAGAAGAAGTTGGGATTATCAGAGAGAGAGTGCTTTCCTAGTGCTGACACCACAGCTGAGTCTTGAAGAATAAAAGTAGGTTTTCTGAGCTAGGCGCTGGGCACTCCAGGCAAGGGCCAAGACTTGAGATGCTGTGGGGCCCAATGGTTGCTTAGAATGACAATGACCGAGGCTAGAGGCAAAGGCTCGGACCCAGGTCCTGAATGACTTTGTGAGCCATGCTGAAGAGCGTGGACAGTGGACGCAGCACTGGGGTGATGAGACAGACTGGAAAAGGAAGTATCTATACGTGTATATATGTACACGGGTAGACTGAAAAGAAAATGGCTCAACCCTTCTAGGTTGAATGAGGGAGTGGAACTAAATCGGCTTGCTTTTCTTTTACTGTGTCTACACTCAACAGCATCAATTATCACTTCCATTGGCATGTTAATTTCCCCGTAATGTAGCACCAGTCACCACTTTTCAAGTGGCATTACCAAAACTTTATCCTATTCTGAATAAGACTGCTTTGGTGTGGAGCAGGCTTGACTAATAACCCACCCCCCACACCCCCACACCCCCCGCACACACCCACCTATTCACATCTTTTCTCTTTGACTATTGTGGCCTCCTCACTAGGTTTATCATCTCCAGTCAAGCAAGAGGTGTCCCCCAGGGTGGCCTCAATGAGGCAGAAGAGATAAATCCATTTATTCAACCAATGTTTACAGAACATTTATCGTGCTAGGATAGAGCAGTGAATTAAACATGGTTCCTACTCTCCAGGAGCTGATGGGCTCAAGTTGACCAAATAGATAATATTTAACACCAGAATCAGCAAACATTACATAATACTATATGTGCCTAGCCTTGTTCTGTACGCTTCCGTATGAACCCTTCCATCACTTATTACTCTCGACAACCCCATGAGGCAAGTTGTACGGGGCATCATCACTGCCCAACTCACCCTGCTAGTCCGCTTGGAACCCCAGCAGGACAGCAGCCCAATGTCTGCTCTCAGCCCCTTCACCTTAAGTCTCAAGACACTCTAGTGCGATAAATGACATAATGCAAACATCTTGCTTTAGAAAAGTGTCCAGGGTGCTACTGGCACCTAATCCAGCCTTCAGGGTCAGGAAACATTTTCTAAGAAAGTTTCAAGCTGAGCCTGGAAGGAGGAGTAGGAGCTAGCCAGGTGACAGAGGGAAGGAGGGAGGTGATTTGGGGTTGAAGGAATCTTATGTGCCAAGACCCTGAGCCTAGAAACAGCTTGATACTTGTTGCAGAGCATCCCAGGAGACCAAAATGAGGCCAGGATGAGGGGGTGAGGATGAGAGTGGGAAGTACCAAAAGTAAACTTGGCTGTTTTAGCTCTTAATATTTTAGTGCTAGAAGAAATCAGACAAGACCATGGAACTAAGTTCCAGAAAATCCTGAGTTTAAATATTACATCCTTTCAAGGCATGATGAACTTTTTTGTTTTCCAAACCAAATCAGAATCAGTTTTTTTGTTTGTTTGTTTTAAAGATTTTTTTATTGGGGAATCGGGGAAGGGGAACAGACAAGTTGCTGTCCATTTGTTCTTCAGTCTAGTTGTGGAGGACGTTGCTTCACTGGCTCATGTTGGTATTGTGATCATTGAGCTCTTCCCTGTGAGTCAGTCACTCGCTGGCCATTGAATGGTCGCTCACGGTGGCTCATGGAAGCTCATGGCAGCTTGCGAAAGCTTATGCCCGCTGCCGGCTAGTCCCACTGCAGCTTATGCCGTCGCAGGTGACTTACCGCAGCCCAGCTCCAGGTCGAGCTGTTGTTCACCATCTTAGCTGTAGAGGGGACAGCGTCACTGGCCCTCATGTGGGATCCGAATCAGGGCCCCGCTACTCAGAGCTGGCGTCCCAAGCCAACTCCTAACCAACGTACCACTCAGCCGGCCCAGAATCAGTTTTTGGATTCTTGGGTTCATTTGGATAATAAGTCTTAGAAAAGTATTTCTTATTCATTTCATAACAGATTTAACCATTCATCTTTGCTGAGAGCAATAAAATTGCATTGAAATATAAAAATTACCCCACAAACCAGTGACTCCTATGATTGAACTGTCTGTCATCCTTATATTCAATATGTATTTATTGAGCACCTACGATGTCAGGCCTCGGGCATACCACCAGAGGACACCTTGGTGAAGAAGACAGGTCCCTGAGCTTGTACTACACATTTCAGTAAATTCCTGAGTATCTTAGAAAGTCTAAAAAGCATGGTTTTCACTCTGTTGACCTTAAAAACAAGAGTCAGTTATCTTACCAGCAAAATGGGTTTATTAGAGAGCAGCAAAGAATTACAATTTGGGATGAGCCATCGATAGCAAAAGCCACAGGGGCAAGTCCAACAAACAGAGGGACATAAATTTATGGAGAAAAAGGAGGAAGTTGGGAGGGGCTGTTTTGAATGAAAGTCCATTAGAGAAAATGAGTTCAGGGGAAGACAGTGTCTCACTGGCTGAGCTGTTTTCTTGTAGGAGACGCACTGTGTACATCTTTTCCTGTTGACGACTGTAATTGATGATTCTTTCCTGTTGACTCTTCTGCTGGTGACTGACTGGCAGTCCTTCCTGTAAGTGACATGGCGTGGGACTGCGTGAGAGCTCCCCCTACTGGCTACCCCTTCTCCGTTTTAGCGAGGTTTCCCTTTACTGGTTTTCACAATACTTAGAGAAAGTTTTCTCTTGTCCAAACATCGCATTTTACAGATGAGGAAACTGAAGAGGTTCAGTGGTTTATCCAAATTCATGCATCTCAGTGTAGTGTGGTGCTGGGGACTTGACCTCGAGTCACACACTTCCACGCCATTGCTCTCTCTACTTAACACCCTTATATGTTCTGAACCATGGGATTCAAGAGAAGTGTTTGGCAAGAAAGAAGCCAAGTGGTGCTGTAAGTCAGGATCCTCACAGGGGTACTTCTTTACCAACTTTCTACCCCTCTCATAAGATAACAGCCTACGCATGGCCAACTGTGTCCAACTTACAAAAATGTTTGCACATTCATTACCTCATTTGAGTTTCTAGTGGCCCTGAGAGGTAGATATTAATATCCCCATGCAGATAAGGAAACTGAGTTTTAGAGTTTCCGTTTCGTGAGCATGGATACAGCGTCAGAGTCAGAAGAGCAGGGACAGCTGCCCGAGAGAGGCTTCAAGCCATAAAGGCACCAAAACACCCCAGGAATTCATCAGAGATTCCATGCCACTTAACTCAGGCTTCTACCAACACTCCCAGCACAAGTGATGAAAGGTAAATTGGTTCTATTCCCACTCAAGAAGGAAGTGTCCTGGGATAGAAATGTAAAAACACACCTCGAGCTGCAGATATGTCTTAGCCGAGATGTTCTGTGATATATACACGCATGTTTCTTGGTGTAATTAGAGTCCTGTGTCAATCCCAAGAAGACCTAAAGCCAGAAGCTGAATTCTGAAACCAAACAGCCTGCGGCATAGTACAGGGAATAAGAGATTTCTTTTTAGAATATAACTTGTAATCCCTTTAATATACTTCCCATGAAGTCATCTGGTTGGAAACGAAAACTGAAGAAAGAACAAAAACTACAAATGTGGTAAGTGTTTTATTGGTATGAAGCCAATAAATAAATAGAAAGGAAACTTAAACATCTATTCATATCATAGATTATATTTCTTCCTATTAAGAAATCAAACAATCAAGTACATAGATTAAAAAGTAAAAGTCACTCTTTGCATACCACTGGTGATCTAGCTACTCTTCCAATGACTCAAGAAAAAAACATTTTTTAGAAAACGTATCTTGAACAAGGCTGTGTAACTATATCCAAGTAAATTATCTCTCTCCTTGGGGAGTGTGTGTGACTAATGCTCTCCAGTTAGGAGTGCTGGAAAAACTGCGGAACAAAAGACAACTCCAAATAAGTATTCTGCTATAGTTAGTGTATATAATAAACCCCTTATTTGAGCATAAAGAGAGATTTGATTTTTATTATTGGAAACGATCAATTTTCCTTATCCCTCTCTATTAAAGAATATTAAAGTGACATCAAATTATCTAGGACCTGGGAATCTGCCCCTTGAGGCCTCGATTCACTGGCCGAGGCGTGGTTCTATTACTTTACTTTTTAAAATTTTAATTCTTTACTCCTTCCACAAGCATATTTTCCCACCCCTATGAATGCCTAGCGTTCTGATAGGCTGTGACACACAACACTCGCATTTTCTCTGATACTGTTTCCTTTGGTTCGTGAGATGTTTTGTGCAGATGGTTGGTTGTGTCCCCCAACTAGACTGGAAGCTTCTTGGGGCAGGAACTCCCCTGGTGTTTATCCTCCTCCGCCTCCCCCACTGAGTGCCCTCCCTGCCCTGTGCACAGGGTGGGTTCACAGCCCCCTGGAGGAGCCCACCCTTCCCCCTCTCTCTTCTACAGAACTCAGAGTAACAACTCATTAGCCACATGCTCTCAGGACCCACAGTAGATGTGGAATTCCTGTTTTCCCAGCGTAGAAGTAAGTCTTGGCCAGCCCTTCTTGTCTGGACTTGGTGGGCTGTCCTCCTCCATAAACTATCTAAGCCTCTTCCTGGCCCTGCTCCCCGGAGTGGACTTCCCTCAGTCGCATAGTTAGTACTCCAGCTGCACTTAGTTCCTGGCTTAACTTCCTGACGTGTCTCAGCCAGAAGTCCTTCCTGGTCCAGGGCTTCAATGACATTCTCTTAAGTCGCTAACTCTATTGACATTAATTATCTTAAGTCGCTAACTTTGTTTCCGTCTCAGACTCCGAGATACACTGTATGAGCTTCTGTTTTTTTCTGGCTGCTTCCAAAAGCCCTTCACCAATGGACTCGTTAATAGTTACTTGAATCATGAACACTTACAGTTATTTATAGAGATTACCCAAACCGGCCCATGAAATGTCTACCTCCACCCAGGCCCATGCGAAGGGAAATTCTGTCCCAGTATGGTGGTTTTAGGTGCTTAGATTAGATTGTACCAGCGTGTTCTCTTGCCCAGACCGTGGTCTATCCATCTGTAAACCTGAAGAGAAAATAATACACTTCCTTTTTTTTTTTCCTGTGAGATTTCATTCATGGTCATTTGCTTTGGCTGATGATATAGAGAAACCAGTTTAACAGCTTTAAAGGTCAGCTTGAAAAGGAACTAGTCAACCTATGTACTCATTAAAAAATATGTGGAAGAGTTAAATCGTATGCTAAGACTTTTTTTGTTTTTGGAGAAAGAGTAGTATTCAGGGTTAGGTGAGAGGCAAAGGTTAATTGGGATTGTGCCCTTAGCTACATCTGTCGTGACATTTGCATTGACTCCATGTGAAGATGTTGGAAAAGCAGAACTAGTGTTTGTCCCAGGCTGGGGTCTCTGGAGATAAAGATTATATGAAGAATTTTGAAGCACAGAATTCAGAGGAATACCTACTTTAAGAGTTCAGATGGCTACAAAGAACACAGTTTTAACCAGAAGCCAAGGGTAAAACTTCACAGCCACCAGAAAACACCAGGTGTTTCCAAGGACTATATTGAAAATCGGCTGGCCAAGCAGAAAAAGAGGAGACAAGAGCTGTAAAACCAGGGTTCAGTGGATCAGGCTAGATTAAAATGCCCATGGTTAATATCACAAGCTTCTCTAACTGTATATTGCTTACATCAACCCCAGTTCCTCATCCGTTAGTAGAGCCAGTTGCTAAATCTGAAAACTCAACAGTGTCTTTGATTGACTGATAAGCAGCTGAAAAGATTTAGGGAAGAAAGGAATAGGTGGGCGGGGCTCAACTGCAGCTCCAAGGTGGCAATGTAAGAAGGTAACAGCAAAACAGAGGTGCTGGATTCTCGTGGAGCTAGAGGAACCTATTGTTACGGAAGAGAGTTACCTACTCCAGACACCCTGAGGTATTATGGGAGGGGAACAGAATACAGGACAGCTTCTCAACTGTCTCCAGTTTGGAACCATGTGTCTGCTGTAAATGATATCTGGAGAGAGACAAGGGGGAGACGAAATGTGTTTTTCCGCTTTCCAGAAAAACTCTTTTGCTGTGGGCAGGGTCTTCGCCTGCTTTCCAGGTAACCCCTCAGGTTGCAGAAGGTCACTTTGTAGTGCTGTGTGATGACATGGTCAGGAAGGGTGGTTAATGGGTGGCAGGAGGTGGGCAGGGTCCAGTCAGCCTTGAGGGCGAGAGCTTTGGAAAAATCATGGCTGGTAATTATTATGCGCTTCCTGTGTGCCAGAAACGGTGCTAAGAGCTTTCACTGCATCTCCTCATGTACTTGTCATAACAACTCAATTAGGCATTAGTACTTGATTGTAAGTGTGAGCATACTGAGGCTCAGAGAAGCTCAATAATTTTCCCAAGGCCCCAGAGCCTAGGAATTAACAGTCGGGTTTCAAACCCAGGTCTGACTCCAGATCAAATGGGCTAATCACTGTGCTGCCTTAGGAAAGGCACCTCAGGGGAAATGAACACTGCAGTCCTAGATTTTAAAAAATTCCTTGCACGCTTCTCCCAGTTTTTTTCATTTTAGCACGTTTTACACCCCGTCTCCAGATGCCAGTATTGTGCTGTCAGTTACATGCTGAGTTGTATGGAAGGGCAAGCAGGGTTTATTTCTATGAAAGAAATGCTCATGGATGAAATCGACCCTCCATGAGCAAGTCCCAATGTGGATGATACAGTCTGCCGGGGTGTGGAGTGAGAAGTGCATACTCACTCTCAGGAAATGTACCATCTGCTTTAGGAGATAAAACAGGAGTATCAAAACAGTAATCCAAGGCAGCCTGTGATATGTGCTAACTCAACAGGAAGAACTAGTTGAGGAGGGAGAGGTCACTTCCAGGTGGGTGGTCGAGGCACGATTCCTGGAGGGCAGGGCAGGATCTGAAGAGTGAGGGAGAGTGTTTATTTGGACAGAGTAGAATCATGAAATGGAGGCATGGAGCAAGGAAGAGAAAGGTGTGTTTGGGGACAGTGAAGGCAGCTGGGGACTCTAGAGAGGCTCCCTAGGGGAGGGGAAGAAGTGAGGCAGGAAAGGCAAGCTGAAATTAGGTGGTGCAGATCCTGGATAACAAGGCAACGTAGTTTGAATTCATTTTAATAGGAGTCCACAATGGGAACGCCAGGTCTATGCAGGCACTTGGTGAGCTGGGAGCTTGTTGAGCAGGCGCAGCAGAAAGGGTGGGTGAGGGCTTTGGAAAGAAAGAAGGTCAGCTTGGAGTCAAAGCCTAGCCCCACAACTTACTAGTCCTGTGACTTTGGCTACTTACCGTATTTCCCCATGTGTAAGACGCACCCTTTTTTGAAAAATTTGGGGTCTAAAAACTGGGTGCATCTTATACAGTGGTTGTAGATTTCAAATGTCATAGATGGAACTGAGGACGAGGCAATACATGAAGACAGTGATTCGTCATCAGACGCAGATGAGGACAAGCTAATGGTTGGGAGTTTTGACAGTGATGAGGAGTTGTATGAATTTTATGATGAATAAAACTTGAGTTCAATAACTTTATGTAACACATTTTTTTCCCAAATTTCGGGCCCCCAAATTAAGGTGCATCTTATACATGGAGAAATTCAGTAACTTAATTTTTCTGAGTTGCAGTTTCTTCCTCACTAAAAGGTGAATACTTTCCATCTCACAGGGTTACAGCATAAGAGTCAGCAAACCTTTTCTGGTGTGAGCCAGATTGTCGATATTTTAGACTCTGTGGGCCGTCTGGTCCCGGCCTTTGTACAGTGAGGCAATCCGCAGACAACACTTAAAGACATGAGTGTTCCAATAACATTTACTTTACAGAAACAGTCAGCCTACTGAATTTGACCTTTGGGCCATAGTTTGCTAACCCCTGTTATAAATTAAGTGAAATAATACCTGTAAAACACCTAGCACTAAATAGACTTTCAATAACCATTCCCACCTCCGCCAATTTCTTTTGCCCCCATCTCAAGTGGCTTGTACTCCCATTCCCACATTCTGATGTAGTTGATACTAAGGCATGTATTCTTTATCACTTTGTCTGCACTGGTGGCCATACTATAATATTGTCCCATAAAAATGGACTTCAAAAGCAGTAGATTTCTTAGGGTATTATTTGCTAAAGGCATAAAGAAAAGAGACTCCTCCTGGGCATAACCATATACATAAGAACCATGTCGGATTTCTAGGTTGAGAGGGAATGAGGCAGTATTTCCTTGCCACCTAAAGCTAAGAAAAAAAGCACTGGATGGAATTCCACCTGCCGAATTTGGACCAGAACTGCACAGGGAATTTGGAGTGAAAGGGTGCCCCCTAGTGGAGATTTACATAATTTACGTAATTCTCTTGTTTCATCACTTCATCTAGGTTTAACCAAGATGAATGTACCTTGTAAAGCACTCTACTCTTTACAAGCTCCTTCACATGTGACCTCATTTGATCAACAATTGTGTTGTGGGATAATTTTGAAAAAGAAGTATTCAAGGACTAGGCCAAGGTCACATTTCATGAGGTGAAACCAGTGAGAAGGCAGATGAGGTATTGGGGGGTGGGGGGGCCTCAGTGGAGAAGGCTTACCAGGGCCAAAAGGGGGAGACTTTGCCCACCCCCCGCAACTTTACCTGTTGCCAACACCATAACAAATTGAACAACAATAAGAAATCATCAGCCTGTGTCCCTGAAACCTCTGCCACTGTAAAAGAGTTCTCATTGAGCTTGATAAACTCGAGGTAAGCAGTCTTCCAGCTGGCAAGCCAAGCTGCCCAACGGTTCTCTACCAAAGCCAGCATTTAGGGTCACAGGACACTCACTTGCAACTGCCCCCTCACCAATACGTCACTTTCTTAGTTGCTGAGTGAGGTTTGTTGGCTGTGGGGGTCAAGTCCCTCCATCGCAGATTATACACCGCCGACGTGGAGCCCTCGTCGTGGTCACCCAGGAAAGCACCAGAAGCAAGAGGGTAAGACGTCAGCAGGATGCTAGAGAGAGAAACCAGCTGGTGTTCCCTACAGTAAAATCTCAACCAATTAGACATCTAGTTCCTCTTTTAACTATTTGAATGATAGGATTTGCAAGGTAAAGTAAGACCAAAACCAAGATTGTGTTAGGAAATGTTTCACCTAAGAAAACAGGTCTGAAGCAAGCTGAGGTGTAAGTCCTGATAAGTTTCATTTGTTCTCTGTGCAGTGGTTCTCAGCTTCAGCTCTTACTTAGTCCATAAACAGGAGGGTTTTTTGGAACTGGCTTTGAACCATGATGGTATGTCCCCAGGGGAAACAAAAATAATGGGGAAAATGTTCTCAATTCTATCCATAACTCAATTATACTAAAATCTAGTTTCAGCGCAAAAGTATTCCTTTAGCGAACATTTAATATAGCAGTATTGTATGCTTTTTGGGTGGGAAGGGTGGGCTTTTCTTGTTGTTATTTGGTGAAGAGTACTTTGACTTCAGACTTTTCTTCACCTGAGGGTGCTTAACGACCACCGCCTAAAATCAACACTGTTCACAGTGTGTTATCTGAGAACAATGGGCTAGTTGATATTTTATTATAATTCAGCTTGGTCTAATGACAACGAGGCTCCCAATTGAATGCACTTCAGCCAGTTCAATTCAACCTCTTGTTTATGTCACTCTGTGGGCCATGGCAATGAGAATTTTCTCTCCTTGGTTGACACCCATTCCAAAGAATTGAGCTTTCCACCTGGTCCCAAGATCTGTCCTGAGGATTGCCAAGATGTTTGGACTGTCCATAGCCAATGTCCACTTACCTCTCTTTGGTGATGACTTGTGATGATTCTGATCATCTGGCTCACTTCCCGGGAAGCTTGCCGTTATGCAAATGACCTGGTCTGGAAAGCCAGAGGACTCTCCAGTTCCAGACTCGCCAAGAATTGAGTGGACGTTACATCTTGGCCAGGAAGAATCAGGTCTGTCAGAGTTAGGTCAGAATCTTATTGACGGTGAGTCAAAGTTTTTTTTTTTTAATTCTCAATTTCTCAATTTTCTTGTCAAGGCCTAGCCACTAGATAACACTCTCCCCTAAAGGTCTTGTGTGTGCTCTGGGCAGATTAACTTCCCAACAAGATTCGGAGAAAATTCAACAGATGTCCAGCTCTCTCTCGAGGGGGGCCCTTTCTGGGGCCCAGTATCCAGGTTGGTAGGTGACCAATCATCCTGGTTTGACTGGGACTGAGGAGGATTTGGGGACATGGGACATTCATTGCTAAAACTGGGAAAATCCTGGGCAAATTGGGATGACTTGGTCAACCTCCTGGTAGGAAAGAACTAGAACCTTGTCTGTAATTGGAGTTCAGAAATATAGAGAGTGCCCCAAAAAATGTTTACACATTTTAAGAAAGAAAAAAACTATTAAAATTCTAATGCTCAATATATACCGATAACAAAAGATGAATACAAGTCACGTTTGACTTCTGCAATTACAAGAGGTGCTCAAAGTGGTTCCCATCAGCGTCCAGACACTTCTGATTATGGCAAACTACTTACTGCTTGAGCAACGTTGACCAAAGTGTCCACCTGTATACATTTTTTTGGCACGCCAGTATACAGGTTGTCTAATGAACTGGAGAACCCTGAGGGAGGCAGGACAGTAGGGACTCTCAACTGGCCCCTAGAGAGCAAGTGACCAGGAATAAAGAAGTATGTCTACAATGGGGCCACCTGAGCAGGAACATCTGGAGTTCGGAGGAGCAGCTGTTCCACGCATGATTAGAATAGTTATTTCTCCCCCTCCACCCAGCCCCTCATCTTCTCACAGTACCTGTAAGCCCTGGGAGGGCAAGCCTGGGGTAGGAATGCTAGAATTGTGTGTCTAAGGGCCCACAGGGCACAGCTGTGGGAGTCCTTCTAAAAACTGGACATGTAGGTGTGCTGGCCAGAGAGAAGAGAGCACAGGAGACAGGGAGGGACTCAGATGTCCAGAGGGACAGCAGTGGCATGGCCAGGACCCAGAGATGATCCAAGTGACAGTGGAAAAGAGAGGAGAGGGTCAGCCGGGGCTCTGGTTATATATGAGGTGGTGGTCTAACTTCCAGAAATCTCAGAGGAAGAGAACACAAAACTGGTGATTCCACTAAAGTGATATATGTCTGGGGGTTCTCAGAAATAGTTGGATAACTGAACACTGGAAAACTAAGAGCCTTCCTGCTAGCCAGCAGCTGTGGAAACAAAGGTCAAGATTGAGATGATGATTATAAATGTGACCCTGGGCTACAATGACAAAACTGTCTAGGAAAGCGGGGGACCTACAGACTATCGTTACATTAAACTTCTTTTAAAAAAGTATAAGCACTTTTAGAGAATCACATTACTCACAGGTGTACAGCTCAGTGGAGTTTCCCAAAGAGAACACACCTGACTACCCAAAAATCGAGATTACGAAACAGAGTGGCGTTACCATCCTGGAGGCCCATCCCGTGCCCCCTCCGAGTCACCACCCACTCCCAAGAGTAACTACTATCCTGACATATAACACAGTACACTAGTTTTGTCTGCTCTTGAACTTCATGTAAATGGAAACACACATAATCCTTTTGTTTGTCTCCTTTCATTCAACATGATGTTTATGAGGTTCATTCATGTTGTTACGTGAGGCTGTGGTTCATTTACGGTCATTGCTGTGTAGGATTCCATTATGAAAATACCACTATTTATTTATCTAGTCAACTTCTGTTGGGCATTTGTGTTATTTCCAGTTTGGGGCTTTTATGACTAGTGCTGCCATGGACTTCCTATACCATGTGTTTTGGTAAATATATGATGTATTTCTGCTGGGCACACACTTAACAGTGGCTTGCTAGGTCATGGGGCATATACATGCTAGCTAGGCTTTTGAAAATACTGCCAGTTTCCCAAAGTGGTCAATGCAGTTTTACACTCCCACGCAATGTTGGAGGGTTACAGTTATGGAGGGTTCCAGTTCTATCCTTTGCAACGCTACTTTTTTTTTCCATTTTGGTCTGGTAAATGTGAAGTGTACATAAAACTTTTAGTTTTATTTTCAGATCTGGCAGATTCCCTGGAGTGTGCTTCCTCATTACTGAGATTTTTCTTGAATCGGGCCAAATGGAGTCCTCGATATAAAGATCCAAATGATCCTCTCTTTTTGAGGAAGTTGAATATATTTGTAAAAGATTTGGCTTATTGGCCCAGTCCGGAGCTTCTCTTTGCACATCAAAAGCTGCAATAATAGCCTAGCCTATCCAAAGGACCATTAATTTGGCCTCAGGCTTTAGCTGAGCACAGAAAATTGGCAGAGGTTTTCACATTTCAGACTTTTTCTCTTTTACCTACCAGGATTTATAAAGGGAAGCAGTATAAATGTTTGTTTTCTTTGATATGAAATATGCCTTTGAGGAAAAGCAGAAATGGCTACAGACAGTTTGGGTTTAAAGGAATATTTTTTCACCTACCTACATTGGTGATGCAAGTAAGAAAATTTAAAAACGATCCAAATGATCATCAACAGGAGATATCACGTTAATTAAATCATGAAATAATAGAGAATGTAATAGATTCAGGTGTTCTGAAATGGGAAAATGACCAAGATGTGTTAGTAAGTTGAAAAAAGTAAAAAGGAAAGGAATCAAGTTGCAGGAAAGAATGTGCAGGGTGAAGCCATTTGACAATGTCTGGATATATTTCTGGTTGTCCCCACTGGGTGGCAGCTCGCCACTACTGGCATCTATTGGTTAAAAGCCAGAGATGCTGCTAAGCATCCTACAATGCACAGGGCAGTCCTCTAAACAGAATTTTCTGGCCCAAATACCAATGATGCAGAGGTTAAGAAACTTTGTTCTACGTGAATATATGCCAAATTCTGAACAGCACTCCCAAGAGTTGAATTATAGAGGAATAACACCATTTCTAAGTCAATTTCTGTTGGCATTTCTCTTAATGATCTTATTATAATCAGAAAACAAATGGTTTGAAAAGTTGTAAACGTTTGGAAGAGATGACACGTTTAAAAGATTCAACACATTTAACTGAATGTCTCAGCAGATGAGCAGAAGTGGGGACAAGGCCAGGCAGAGCAGCTGTGAAAGGAGAGACCTGGCTTGTTCCCAAGGGATGCGGAGCTGGATAATGGATCAGGTAAGAATCAGCCCAGCATTCTACAGGAGGAATTTCCTCCCGAGAGCGCCTCACCGGTGGCCAGTTCTTTCCTGGTGTCACCCGGAAGTGCCCCGCCTGCAGATTAGTGTTGGCGGGGCAGGGGTGTTGTGGAAACTGGCGTTCCTCCAGGTCCACCAGGGTTGGAGAATGTTACAGTTAGAAGCTTGATAGAACATCAAAGTACATGTGAAATGGAAGTCACAGTGCTATTTGTTCTCCCACAGCGTAAATTTTCCTTTTTTTTTTTCCTGTAATTGTTTTGTTAAACTAGACCCTCTTGAGCGCCATCTGGTGGTCAGATTTTTATTACCAACTCAGACAATTTCCAACCTTTACCCACAAACATTTTAGTCACGTTAGCACAACGGGCCTACATTTTAAGTTCCTCTCTGGGAGGGCCTTGTCTTGATTCCTTAACACCTTGTGCGATTGACAGACTATAGGCAACTAGAAATTGTTGAAAGAGTTAAAATTGATCTATTATAACCTGGGCGTGGATATTGGAGTCAAATCTAAACGTGTTAGGAGAAGGAGCTGAAAACCAGAAACAAGGTGTCCTGGTTGTGAAGGGTGAGCGCAATGCCTGAAACTAGGAAAAAACCGACTCCAGGCCCAAGAGCTTCTGGGTTCCTGGGGAGAACACAGGCTGCCAATAGAATTCCCCAGGAACTTCTGACAGAGTGGACTCAGGCCTCTCCTGTGATGAGAGCCATGAGGTGCACAAGCGCTCTGCTGTGTAATTAAACTCATCCCTTTCATTTCAGCTCTGCCCCCTCAATTCCTCACTAGCAGGATTCCTGGCCTCCAGAGTGGGTCCCAGGGGAATAGAGACCTTGACCTTCTAATGGGAACAGCTGCCAACAAGTGGCCCAATGGGTGCGTAAGAGCAGTGTTACAGTGTTTTCAGACTTCTCAAGAGGAATGGAAGTCTCGATTATCATGTGAACTTTTCAATATTGGCTCAGATTACTTCTGAAATACTCAACGGACCCCCAGAACATCTGTGTTTGTGGCCAACAGTTAAGCTTCTTTCCACTCTTCTGACCCCTGTGGCTCTGACCTCTGTCCCACCTCTATGCATGGCTAGTTTTTAAATGAGGCCAAGTGATAATCCTAGCTCAGTGTGAACCACAAGGTCAGGAGTGCTCTTTCTTTGAAGTTTCGGGACAATCAACTTCTCTTTAGGGAAAAGACAAAGGTGTTTCACTTGAGGTAACAAATATCTTCCAGAGTAGCTCCCCTCCCCCGGGAACCCCCCCAACCCCATCACACCTGAATATGGCTGCCTCTGAGCTTCTTTTTGCTAAGATCTTGGCAGTGTGTTATTTTGTACACAAACAAAAGTATTCGGTCCCAGCAGGACTAGCAGTAAGACTGACTTGATTCTAAGCCAATGAGCTTTGGCTCTGTAGTTCCTGGATATGAATCTATCTCTAAGTCAGGGATGGAGCTGAACCTGCAAGTGGGGGCCAAATGGACCCACTAGAGGGTCTTGGAGGTCTTGAGGGGATAGAAAGCCAGGCAGAAACCAACAGGAATGTCATGAGTTTGTCCATCCTTGGTAGCATTTTACATACCAATCAGGGTGGGAAGTCAGCACTGAATATACCCTAGGCCTGAGTCAGGTAGTCTAGAGATGTGTGCTTGGTTTGATGTATTTATTTGTTTGTTTCCCATAAAGCAAGTAGAAAGGTAACAGTGTTGTAGCTCTAAGTATGAACTGGTAACCAGACTCCCTGAGTTCAAGCCTCAACTCAGCCGTGAGGTTAGCTGTATGACATGAGCATGTTTTTGTTTTTTGGTTTTTGTTGTTGTTTTTTTAAATAAATTGTGACTGTGTTTGATGCTTGGTAGAAGCTCAACACATTCTTTTTATTATTATTATTATTGATTATTATTACATTTTATTGGGGAACAGCCATGGTCATTGGTTACATGTTGCTTTCATGCTATTGTAGAATGGCATAGTTGACTCTTTTAGGGAGGGTGCAGCTCACAGTGAGCCATGCGGGAATTGAAGCGGCAACCTTGGTGATATCAGCACCATGCTCTAACCAACTGAGCTAACCAATCAACCTGACATTGGCATTGGCATGTTTTAAAATATCTGTTGTCCTTATAAAGAAGTGAATACAATCTCTATTATATTATGGAAGGATAATATTAGAACACACCTCCTGGTATTGTTATAAGAAATAAATGAATGAATATATATAAAAGTGCTTATAACAATGCCTGGCACTTAATAAACACACTATATATATATATATATATATATATATATATATATATATATATATATATATATATATATATATATATATAAATATAAGTAAAGCAAGTGCCATCATTTTATGACTCCAGCCACCTCAGTATGAATCCTGATGCTCAAGTGCAATCTCTTGGACAAGGAGGTGCTTAAGAAATGGTCCACAATGATGATGAATTGGGGTGGCATGATGACCAGAGGACTCCAAGGACCCATTGAGATTTGTCTCTAATGTATTTGGCTCTTGCTTTCTGGAATCCTAGGTGTCTGCTTAAGAGTGAAGAATAGCTGACTGGCTCATTGGTTAAGAGTTGGCTTGGGAGCATGAGCTCTGAGCAGCAGGGCCACCGGTTCGGATCCCACATGAGCCAGTGACGCTGCGCCCTCTACAGCTAAGATGGTGAACAACAGCTCGACCTGGAGCTGGGCTGCCATGAGTCACCGGCGATGGTGTAGGCTGCAGTGGGGCTGCCGTAAGCTACCGTGAGTGGCTGGCAGCCAGCGTGAGCTGCTGTGAGCCGCCGTCCAATGACCAGCGACCGATCTGCCTCAGGCGGGAAGAGTGCAATGATCACAATACCAACATGGGCCAGTGAAGCGATGCCCTCTACAACTAGACTGAAGAACAAAAAGACAGCAACTTGTCTGTTCCCCTTCCCCGATTCCCCAATAAAATAAAATAAAAAAAAGTGAAGAATAAGAGTCAGTACATCAATGGGGAGAAGTAACTCTGGGAAAATTCATAACCTAATGGAATTAAAGATTGTCTCACACAATTCAACCCTCTTGGACTTGTAAAATTTTAAGGAGGTAAAAAAGAAACACGTGGTGTATTCAAATAGTTATTCCCAGCTGATTTGAGTTTTTCAAGGTCAAGAACCATGTTCAATTCCTGTTTGTAGCCTCTGTTCATAGTACAGGTCCTGTACTGTGTAAGAGTTCAGGAAGTGTTTGTTGAATCAAGCATATAACCCAAAACAAATGTGTTTAGGACTCACTTTGTCTGTGTCTTGGTTTTAAGAAGTTTGGAAAGACTGAGCACCAAACATAGGTCGAGTAGGGATTGCTGCAGAAAAAGAGGAGAGTGGGGAAAGAAAGGAAGAAAGAAAGAGTAAGAAAAGGGAAAAGGAAATCCAGAAGGAAAGGATTTTGATGCAATGATTCTGTGTTAAAGAGCATGTTGTTAAAGCAGTATCGCTGGGCTCTGTATTAGTCAGCCTTCTCCAGAGAAGAAGAACCAATGGGATATGTATACATACATATAGAAGGAGATTTATAATGAGGATTTGTCTCATGCAATTAAACAGGCCAATAAGTCCAGAATCTATACGGTGGGCCAGCAGGCTGGAGACCCAGGAGAATCAATGGTACAGTCCCAGCCTGAAAGCCAGCAGGCGGGGACCAGGAGAGCCAGTGGTGCAGATAAAGTCTGAAGGCAGTCTGCTGGGGAATTCCCTCTTGCTCAGGAAGACTGGTCTTTTTGTTCTAGTCAGGCCTTCAACTGATTGAATGAGGCCCACCCACATTATGGTGGGCAGTCTGCTTACTCAAAGTTCAACAATTTAAATGTTCATCTCCTCCAAAAACACTCCAAGTTGACACATAAAGTTAATATCACAGGCACTAAGCCCCCTCTGAAACCAAAAATAACCTATGGTTCTAATGCCCTTAATTTTAAATAGGAATGAACACACTGAATACGTTTCTCCTCATCTTTTCTAGCACATACTTACACATATACTTGTATTGGAAAATTTTGGATTGTCTGGGGAAGGATGCTAAGTTCTTACAACAACAGCAACTTTGATCATGAAAACAAGTAAAGTACCAAAGGAGATGGCACAGCAACGAGGTGGAAGGGACTTGAGTCCCTCAATGACCTCGTGGAGGAGAGCTGCCAACCAGCTTGGACCGCATTGTGGGACCATCATGTATGAGAAATATACTCTTCAGTGTTTTTAAATACTATATGTTGGGGCCTTTGTTACAGCAGCGTGGCCTGTCCTAATACTATAACCATTGGAACCTGGAAACGGATGCTGCCATCAAAAGACCTTGAGTACATAGCATCGGTGTAGCAGTCAGGGGAAGGCACTGAGCACAGATATTGTGGCCCAGAAAGCTGGTGAGCCCTGTGGCAGGCAGACCACTCTCCCGTTTTTTTAAAAAAGATTTTATTAGGAAATTGGGGAAGGGGAACATTGTGTTTTTCCAGGACCCATCAGCTCCAAGTCAAGTTGTTGTCCTTCAATCTTAGTTGTGGAGTGCGCCATGTGGGAGTCGAACCAGCAACCTTGTTGCTAAGAGCACCCACTCTCACCAGCTGAGCCAACTGGCCCCCCTTCGGCAGCTCAGCAGCAGCTCAGCTCACTGGCCCATGTGGGAATCGAACCAGAACCGGCAATCCTGTTGCTCAGAGCTCACGCTCTAACCAACTGCGCCACCCAGCGGGCCCCACTCTCCCTTCTTTTTGTCCTAGGGAAACGTTAACATCTCTCTCAACTGGGTTCCACAACACTTATCACTCATCGGAAAGAGTTTTGGTACCTAATTGTTTCTGTATGTCTGTTTTCTCAGGGATAGTTGCTTAATGGAGTAGTTTGTTACCAGCAGCTAACACATTGCCAGTCCCAGAAATACAGGTTGAATGGATAAGTAAATACACAGAATGAATGAATGAATGAATGATGCATGAAGGAATTATTTTCTGAGACTGGATAGGATTGGCAAACACGGAATTTCCAGGTGTCAGGAGAGCCTTTTATTCATTCTAAGCTCTGAGACTTACATTGGTCATCCATCCAGGTAAGTCACTGCTGAGCCAGAGCTTCAAGACAGACTGAAAATGCCAGGTAATAAATGAGAAGCCACAGCTGGCCAGGGAAAGTTCCCTTTGTTTGTTGCCTCAGATTTCTTTCTATCAAAAGGGCCATGATCAAACTCAAGGAGAACAGTAAACTTGCTATGAGATGATAGTAAGCAAAGAATAAAAATTTATAAAAAAATTTTAACTCCAAAATACCCTTTATGATAGATCTAGGTTTGTTTTTAGAATGCACCCTGTCAGAAAAGATCCTGACATCTTATTCCTTCTGTTCATCTAATGTCTATGCTATGAGCACCAGAAGGAATAAATTATTGAGAAATTACAGGACAAATAACAGAAGGATTGAATAGTGTATCACATTATTTTCTATGAAAACAATAATAAAATGAACAGAATCAAAACAAAAAAGATTACCTAAAATCTAAGCATTCTATGTTTTAACTTACATGTTCTGTTTCACACTTGATTCGTAGGTGTGCCTATTCTTTTTTATGGAGGTAGGATGAAACACATACCCACAAACACAAATACACAGAGACAAATCTCATGGCCACAGGCCAACCAGCCTGGGGTGCGTATCAGGCCACACTCACAATAATCAGATCATGTTTTTCTGACTCTTAGGTCTCATTCTGCAGAAATTCCAGTCCTCAAGTCCCTCCTAACTAGTTCCTGAATCCTCGGGAGCTAGTCCTCCCAGATGTTCCCTGTGACCTGAGAAACTGCCCAACTCCTCCCCCTTTCTTCTTCCATCAGCCAGTAAGGGGCCATTTCAGCTTCTTAGGGAGCTTGTTTCTCCTTCATCCACAAAGCTACTGTGTGAAGATCAGGGACACAGGCTGTAAAGCAGTGCAAACCTGGAGATTTAGCGAAACTACGAGTCATAGTACAAGCTTTTTCTTGCAGTCCATTCTTTCTTGAGCATCTGCGAGCCGGTATTTTGGGAGGACAAACTAAATGGCAGATAGCTTTCTTATCATCTTTTCTTTTTTTTTTTTTTAAGATTTTTATTGGGGAATTAGGGGATGGGAACAGCGCTGGGGAATTGGGGGAAGGGGAACAGACAAGTTGCTGTCCTTTTGTTCTTCAGTCTAGTTCTGGAGGACGTT
>NW_017731597.1:1586959-1595733 GCF_001890085.2 Hipposideros armiger
AGGCTGCAGCCCCTGCTGCAGTGGGTTGCCATGGGCTACCGTGTGTAGCCAGCAGCCAGCGTGAGCGGCCGTCCAGAAACCAGCGACTGATCTGCCTCACCCAGGAAGAGCGCAATGATGGTGCCAACTTGGGCCAGTGAAGCAACGTCCTCCACAACTAGGCTGAAGAACAAAAGGACAGCAACTTATCTGTTCCCCTACCCCCAATTCCCCAGCACTGTTCCCATCCCCCTAATTCCCCAATAAAAATCTTTAAAAAAAAATACAGAAAAGTACTACAATGTCATTAGTTTTCTTTCCAGACTCATTCTGTTTTTCCTTCTGCCTAGAATTTTCTTTCCTTAGTTCTTTGCATAACTGGCTCCTTATGTCAGTCTCAACACAAATAATCTTCTTCTTGGAAAGGCCTTCCCTGATCATAAAGTCTAAAATAGATACCCCTGCCACCCCACTCACTCTATCCCATCACTCTGTGTTATAGTCTTCATCATACTTATCACATCCTGAGATTTTTGTTCCATTTTTCATTTGTTTAGTTATTTTCTGTCCCCAACCAGAATGAGAGCAGAGACTGTGTTTGTCTTGTTCAAAGCTCCATTTCCAGCACCCTCAGCAGTTCCTGGCATATTTTAGGCTCTCAACAAATACGTGTTGGATGGATGGATGGATGGATGGATGGATGGATGGATGCCAAACAACTAAAGATGGCACTCATTCGTGTGCTCTGCCTTATTTAATTCTCCCAACAAGCTTATGAAGTAAGCACTATCCTACAACTAGCCCCATATTACAGCGAAAAAACTAAGTCCCAGGCAATGTCATTTGCCCAGGTCACATTATTAGTAATTTGAGAAGCTGGATTTTAAATCCAGATGTGTCTGTTTTACAGATCACCATCATCATCTACTTCTCAAAATATCTGTTTTGTTACTCATGATGTGAGTTTGGAGATCAAAGCTGGGCTCCAAGTTGAAAGACGGGATTCCTACTTCTCCCGCTTTCCTCCCCCCCCCCCCCCCCCCCATTAACCTTCCCGTCTATAGGCAGAGCCCCTGGATCTTGCACCCTCAGGTGCATGGGGTGGGGCCTACCCTGGCGACGTCACCTCACACCAGGAAGCAGAAGAGTGCACGTAATGTGTGGGCTTCCAGCTCTGAAACAGAGAGCCAGGAAGGGGCTGGCCTGGGCTCCTGCCTGGGGCCTGGGGAGGGGAGGGAAGGAGGGGTCTGGAGAGAAGGGTAGAACGATTTCCTAGTACTTTCAAGAGGGCCAAAGTTCCTGTTTCAGGGAAGGATCCAATAACACAGAGAGAGAGAGGGGGAACATTTCCCCTGCTTCCAACTCTCAATTATAAAAGAAAGTCCTCAACTCACAATGGATGGGGTGATAGGTGGAGGTGGGGTGGGGAGGGATACTACGTCTATTAGCAGTATCAGGGCTCAGCTCAGCCAGCTAATGTAATCACTCAGCACCCCTGTACTACCTCGAGAGTCAGGTTGAAACTCCTTCTCAGGGCAAGGCCTGTCATAAGCAACCCCCCCNCTCCCTCCCTCCCTTGCCCCCCTCCCCCCTTACTCTTCCTGGGCTGAGCTTACAGGACTTGATTCTCTTTTCAAGATATTTTATTCAATAGGTTCCTCACTCTCTTGTGCAAACTTAAGCCAGGTGGATCTCTCAGACAGGCCTAAATATGTTTAAAGCCTGGATGAACACAGTTTAAGGTGCCTGGGTCTCCTGATAAAATAACACAGATAGAATTCTGGGGTTTTGCCTTTTGCGTTTCACATTTTGAGTGTGTATCCAGGTTATTACATCATTCTCGTGCTTTTGTAAGTAGTTGTATAATAAATGTCATAGAGGATGACTATATTACAGTTTTTACTTCTTAAAACCCTTGTTTCGGCCACTGATTTTTCTCTAGTTTAAGTAATGTGAACTCAGCAAGACAAGTTAAGTAGCTCGTGACTGTGTGTTTTCCTTTGGAAATATAAGAGTTAAAGAAATTGTAGCCCCCCAAATTTCAGGGCTATAAAACTGTAACTGTTCATTTCTCACTCATGTAATCATCCAGAGGGGGGTTCTTGGTCAGCAATGTCAGGGAGGGTTCTGCCCCACCTATTTACTGAGGGACCCAGGTGATGGGGGCTCATTGTAGTGCACGTGGCTTTCAAGGCCTCTCTGGGTACCACAATCAGCCAGAAGATGAGGTTCATGTGAAGGTCTTTAAAATAAAATTTGCCCATCATCATGGTACAGTTTGATGAACTTTTGGTGATTGTGTACAGTTGTATTACCATGGTGACAATCAACGTACAGACACTTCCAACACCCTAAAAAATTTCTGGTGCCCCTCTACCTCTGGGCCCCTCCCTCAGCCCTTAGTGCCAGGCAGCTTTCTGTGAGGTCAGTAAATTGTGCCTGCTCTTGAATTCCATGTGCACAGAAGAAAGTACAATATGTATTATTTGGGGACACGCTTCCTTTGCTCAACATAATCTATGTTGATGATTGTGTTAGTAGTTCATTTCTTTCTACTGCTCCCTTGCATGTGATTGTATGGATACAACGGGATTTACTAATCCATTCACTAGTTGATGGACATGTGGGTGAGTCCCAGTTTTTAGCATGAGTAATATCCCCCCAAACTTCAACGAGCCAGTTTTTCCACTGTCTGGTTAATTATTTGTGGGCTTCTGTTGACCCTCAGGGGTTTGGGTAAGATTCCAATTTGCAAAGTGTCCCTTTGCTGTCTGCTGTCTCTCTACACCAAACTCATGACTGCACAGCATCTCATTCTAGGAATAGCTCACAGACCACAGGTTTTTCAGTGAATTCCCTGCCTCCCTGCATGGTTTTGTCAGATTTACGTGTAATAGCCCTTTGATTACCCAGACAGATTGGAAATGCTGCTTGCATCATCATCTCTCTGTCCAAAGCATCTAGACACAAAATACATATAATAAGAGCTCGCACGTGGTGGGTGCTGTTGCTTAGAAACTGCCTCCAGGTTCATTATTCTATTTGGTTCGCTCCCATCACACAAGTCATTGGGATGACCAGTGGTTGAGCTACTTCATTTGTTCACAGGCTTAGTAGATAGAGTAACTGTTCAAATTTAATTTATCTTTGATCTTAATTTATCTATCTCACCCTGCTTTTTAAAAATATTTTTATTGGGGAATGGGGGAGGGGAACAGTGTTGGAGAATTGGGGGAGGGGAACAGTGTTGGGAAATTGGGGAGGGGGGACAGCCAAGTTGTCCTTCAATCTTAGTTGTGGAAGACGCAGCTAGCTCAGCTCCAAGTCCAGTTGTGCTGCTCAGCTCAAGGTGCCAAGTTCAGTCTTTAGTTGCGGGTGGGCATAGCCCACTATCTCAAAAAGGCAACCTTGTTGTTAGGAGCATGTGCTCTCACCAGCTGAGCCATACTGCCACCTGTTGGCAGCTCAGCAACAGCTCAGCTCAGGCGCAGCATCACTGGCCCATGTGGGAATCAAACTGGCAACTCTTTTGCTCAAAGCTTGCGCTCTTAAGCTAACTCTTAACCAACTGAGCCACTTGGCCAGGCCCCTGCTTTCTTGTTACAAAGGTTATCAGCATTGAAATGGTCCAAAGACATTCAGCAGAGATGACCAGTAAGAGAAGGAAAAGGACCAGAGAATAAAAATAGGATTACAGGCTCCATAATATTTTGGGTTTAAAAAATTAATTAGTGGGCTGGCCGAGTGGCGCGTTGGTTAAGAGTTGGCTTGGGACGCCAGCTCTGAGCAGCAGGGCCCGGGTTTGGATCCCACATGCAGGCCAGTGACGCTGCACCCTCTACAGCTAAGATGGTGAACGACAGCTCAACCTGGAGCTGAGCTGCCGTGAGTCGCTGGTGATGGCATAGGCTGCAGTGGGGCTGGCTGGCAGCTGGCGAGAGCTTTAGTGAGCTGCCATGAGCAGCCTTCCAATGGCTGGTGAGTGACTGCCTCAGCCGGGAAGTACGGAATGATAATACCAACATCGGCCAGTGAAGCGACGTCCTCCACAACTAGACTGAAGAACAAAAGGACAGCAACTTGTCTGTTGCCCTTCCCGCAATTCCCCAATAAAAATCTTTTAAAAAAATTAATTAGTATTTTAAATGTCTTTTTTAAGTACAGTTGACATACAATATTATATTAGTTTCATGTGTACAATATAGTCATTAGACATTTATATATCTTACAAAATGATCACCCCAATAAGTCTAGGGCCCATCTGGCACCATACATAGTTATTACAATATTATTGACTATATTCCCTATGCTGTATTTTACATCCCTGCGACTACTTTTATAACTGCCAATTTGTATTTCTTAATCCCTGTACCTTTACCACCCAGCCCTCCAACCCCCCTCCCCTCTGGCAACCATCAGTTTGTTCTCTGTATCTATGAGTTTGTTTCTGTTTTGTTTGTTTATTTTGTTTTTTACATTCAACATAGTGAAATCATATAGTCCTTGTCTTTCTCTGTCTGACTTATTTCACTTAGCATAATACCCTCTAGGTCCATCCATATTGTCACAAATGGTTAAGATTTCATTCTTTTTTATGGCTGAGTAATAATCCGTCGTATATATGTACCACACTGTTGGCGGGATTATAAATTGGTGCAGCCACTATAGAAAACAGTATGGAGGTTCCTCAAACAATTAAAAATAGAACTACCTATGACCCAGCAATGCCACTTCTAGGTATTTATCCAGAGAAATCCAAAACACTAATTCGAAAAGGCATATGCACTCCTATGTTCATTGCAGCACTATCCTAATAGCCCCGAGATATGGAAGCAACCTACGTGTCCACAACATATTATAGTTGCATGTTGTCAACACTTCCACACCTAGGATCTCATGTATTCCAGATAACACCCCACCACCTGATCAACTCTATCCTTTCAAAGCTTCCCCATCTCTTTGATACCATGCATACTCCTTTGATTACGCTCTTCCTGACCTGGCCGATGTCCATTCTGCTGTGTCACTCCTCGT
Source organism: Hipposideros armiger (assembly GCF_001890085.2). Lineage (NCBI taxonomy): Eukaryota > Metazoa > Chordata > Mammalia > Chiroptera > Hipposideridae > Hipposideros > Hipposideros armiger. Next base: position 1,591,973 of record NW_017731597.1, read on the forward strand.
CACTGCTCCCTCATTCTGACATTACTGATCTGCTTGCAGTTTCCTAACTATGTCATTGGTAGTTTTCGGCATCCCATTCCCTCTGCACAAAGTGTGCTTTATTGACTCGATTGATCTTTATTGATTGTTGACTCCAGCGATCTTTCGATATTCAGCTCAGTGTCCCAGGCATTGGGAGCACCTTGGCTGAGCCCCGCAGCCAGTCCAGCAGACCTGACTCCTAACACAGCCTCCGAGCACACCCTCAGCTGAGCCACTCAAGCACTGCTTTGTGATGGTGTCACCGGCTTACCTGGCTGTGTAGCCCACACATTGGGAGCTCCTCAAGGATGCAGAATCTTTCTTATATGCATAGTTCCTGGCATATTGTAAATGAACCATACACGTGAATAAACAAATACATAAACGAATACATGAAGACTCGCACCATATGCTCCCGCTCTTGTTTGTTGGACGTTGTCCTCGAGGTACTTTTTACAATCTTGTACAGATGGCCAAAGAGGAAAGAGACACTGGGGCAAAGGAAAGACCAATAAGTACAATGGTTACAAGAAAAACAGGTTCAGTGAAAATGGTTATAGAATAACAGAAAATAAATGGTCTTCTCTGAACACATTTGTCTTTTTTTTTTATCAAGTACATACTCTTAAATCATATTCAGAACAATAACGACCCTTGTTTCTCATCACTGTACAGTAATAACAAATAAGTGGTTTAGGATGTGTGTTCTCAAAGCTTTTTCACATCCATTTTTTTTTTCAGGACATGGTCACAACAATTCTGTTTTTCAGATGAGGACAATGAGCTACATAGAGAAGTGATTTATCAAATATCTTATAGCCACTGTACGGGCAAACTGTCCATAGCTCAGGTCTTTAACTCAAGAGGGGGCCATTGGGACAGCTTCTAATTATCGGAACACCAACTTATACTTTATTTGTCTATCTAATGTCCAAAGAGTCTCTGTTTACCATTTCAGGAATATAGAAACATACCACGTATCTGAATATGTTATACATTGTCTAATAACTGGTTATCTAGATAGTTGGAGCAAGTTGCTGATAAATCATGGGCTTGGTTCTAGAATTTTCTAGTTAGCTTGTCTTTTTCCCCTTTATAAACAGCCTGAAGCCTATGTCAATCTCTAAATTAAAAACCTCTCTATGACATAAAAGGCTTTTCCATAACCTACTTTTCCAAACTTATCTCCTTTCTTCCTCCATAAGAAACGTCTGCCACAGCCAGGCCAGGCTCCTCCTGTGTGTATTGCTGCTTCCACACCTGTGCTTAGAACCTTTGGGAAAGGCTCACACTTCTTCACTACCTATCCCATCCTATCCCATCTTAAGGGTCCTGCCCAGCCATTCCATGAAGGCTTCCAGAAATACTGTTCCCCAATGATCTAGCTCTTCTCTGAGCTAACTACCAAACCTATAGTCCATTTCATTTTCTTGGTATTTAATAATACTGATAATAATAACTTAGCACCTCCATCTCCTTAATTCAGGGAGACCACTGGGCTCTGCCTGGTTTCCCTGTGGCCTGGAAACTCTCTCCAGATAGTAAGCTGGAGCAATCACAGGACTTACATTGTTTGTTTCTTATCTCTCAGAGATCACTGTTTTTTGTTCTGAAGTCCAGTGTCTTGAAAACTGTTATTTCATGTACTTTGTCCATTGTCTTAGGTGTTTCAGGTAGAAGAGTAAACTTGGACCCCGTTACTCTGTCGTAGTCAAAAGCAGAGCCCCTTTGCAGCTTCTTTGAGCCTCAACTTTTTTTCATCTTTGAAATGGTATTGGTAATGTCAGCCTGTTCTACTTTACTGGGTCATCACGATTTTGTGAGCTACACGATGCCTACATAAACATCAGATCTCATTGGAATAGATGAAGTGGGCATACAGATCACTGTGAGAGCAGTTATATTAGGGTCATATCAGTCATTTGCGCATTAGTGAGAATTAGTTCACTGGAGCTTTTACTACAACAGATTCAGAGTTGACAGTTGGAATTGTAAATAGCAACCCATTTTTTGCCCCAGGCCTTCTCACTCTCCATGATACAAGATAGAGATCAGGGGTCCAATATATTGGGTTGTTAGTTTTTTCTATGTTTTCCGTTGCAAAAATGCGTCATGACTTTTCCGACAACCCAATAGAAGTGTGAACCTACCTGAGCGTGAATTAGTCAAGGTATTATTCCAGGTTGACTCCTGTCTCTTGATAGCATGTCCCTGTTGACAGGGGCCCCTCAAAAAGCAGCTTTTGGGGATGGCCAGTTAGCTCAGGTGGTTAGCGTGCAGTGTTCATAACACCAAGGTTGCTGGTTTAATCCTTACATGGGCCACTGAGCTGCGCCCTCCACAACTAGATTGAAACAACTACTTGACTTGGAGCTGATGGGTCCTGGAAAAACCCACTGTTCTCCAATAAAAGCAAAAAACAAAAAACAGCCTTTTAGCTTCTGCCTGTTTCTCCTTTCACCACAGGACTTAAAGATGATGGGATCTGGAGAGAAAAGGTCCACCCAACAGCCTCTAACTGGCATCAGGGTATCTGGAAAGGAAAATAATGACGCTGAAGAATGGTCAAGACAGGCAGTTGCACAATCAGAAGGGATCTTTTTATACAGACATGATAAAATCTGATAAATTCGCCCTGTATCACATCAAAGCCCACTTCGCACTCCTGTCTATCTCATGCACTGTGTTCCTCTCTTTCTGCTGGAACAGTGCTGGGCACAAGCCAAGATTTGGCCTTGATCATCTTCTTGAACCTGCAGACCAGTCTTTCTGTTAATATATCCTTCCTGCAGAAAAATTATAATACAATTGGTTATATTGAAGTTTGTTTTTGCTTTTTAACATTCGATTGTATTTGGATGAAACCGTATTCTTTTTCCCTTAATTTGATCTGGTGGTTCCCCGAACTCATTTGTCAGGCATTTACCACCTCTTGGGATGGGTTACATTCTCAGGTGGTTAATTTCATCCATTATTCATTGATTTTTATTAGCTGCACAGAGAGTTGCCTTTTCAAGTTCCTAGAGTACCTTGCTGAGTTGTTTCAGGTGCCAAACAAGGGACTCAGCTCTGCTAATCATTATCATCGCTGGTACTCGCTGTCATCATCATCATAGTGATAATAAAAACCAGACTGTGGAGCGGCCAGTTAGCTCAGCTGGTTAGAGTGCATGCTAATAACACCAAGGTTGCCGGTTCGATCCCCACATGGGCCACTGAGATGCGCCCTCCACAAATAGATTGAAACAACTACTTGACTAGGAGCTGATGGGTCCTGGAAAAACACACTGTTCCCCAATTAAAAACAACAACAACAAAACAACAACAACAAAAAAAACCAGACTGTGAAAGGAGCTTTTTTTGGTATGTTAATATCAAGTGATCATTTTAAAATGTAGATAATACTTGCCCCTCCTTATAACTAACTCTTCAGTGGTTTCCCATCTTACTTAGAATAAAATCTAATCTTGCCATGGTGGACTGGTCAACTGTTGGTGTTGCCAGTCTGTCCTCCAATCCGGGGGCCTCGTGTGACCTTTGTTCAGCATCATTATCCCAGTGCCCGGCACACAAAAAGGGCTACAGAAAAAAAAAAATACAGAAAAGTGGGCCGGCCGAGTGGCGCGATGGTTAAGAGCTAGCTTGGGATGCCAGAGGGCCCCGGTTCGGATCCCACATATGAGGGCCAGTGACACTGCCCTCTACAGCTAAGATGCTGAACAACAGCTCAACCTGGAGCT
>NW_017731597.1:1597293-1605599 GCF_001890085.2 Hipposideros armiger
CCCCCACCCCCACCCCCGCCGGCAGCTCTGCCACCTTTTCTTCCGCTCTCCCTGGCATCTATCTATCTTGCAATTCTCCACACCTCTGAGCTTTTGTAAATGTCATTTCTTCTCTTCCTGGCTACTTCCTCTTCAACTCTCAAGATGAAGCAATGGACCAAGGTCAGTGTAAAGGCAGGTTAAAGTTTTATTGATTTACGCATCCTCAGGCCTCACGTGTGGCTGCCTTGAAGGAGCATCCAAGTGTCAGTCAACTTGCCAGCTGCCTGCCTGGCGCCACTAGGCTGTGCTGGCGTGGGGGATGGGCTCTCCTCCTCCCTCCCAAAGCACTTCAGCTCATCCCTATTTGTAGTTCTAATGCTATACTTTAAACGTTTTTCTTACTTTCTGAGGAAAGAGATGCGTCTTATCACCATACACCCAGTATTAAGTCATGGTACCTGGCATATGGATGCTTGAAAAATTAACTTCTTAATGAAATCTCTTCTGAATCTCTACAACATGGAAAGCACCGTGCTAGGCAATATTATGGGATATAAAGTAGCGGGGATGTGGGACAAGACACGAAACGTTCGCATATATGTTATAGAAGGTAATGTGAGATAACTTGATGACAATGCTAGAGAAATTTAAGAACGCTTCTGACTTTTTTACAGTAAAAGTGGTCACACACCCTCCTTCCACCTGGAAATTGACTCTTATCTGTTAACTATTTTCTTATTGGATTTAGAAGTGTCTTTCATTGTGTGGCTAGGATCTGTTTTGAAAGTACGTGGGGGCATCAATCATAAAGAAAATGATGCCCTGGTGGCAGGTGAGGGAGGGCCTCTGGGTTGCGAGTTCAGACAACATGCAAGAAGTCTGACTTGGAGTAAAAGGGATAAGGATATCCTTTTGAGAGAGCAGGGTTTAGATTCCACCCTGAATGGAAGCAGAGGGTGAGTCCTGGGAGGGGGTTGAATGAAACTGGTAACAAAAATGGGTGCTTCCCAAGTCCCTTCATGATGGCTGGGTCTTCTGTTTGTGCCCAGGACCACCAGGACTGCTGGGCACTTCCCGAGAGGAAGAGAAACAGGATACTCATGAGTGCTAGAATGTGGGACCAAGAAACCATCCAAACAAGTAAACAGGATAGACAAATGATCTTCTTTCACATGGGGAGCATTTGGTCTAAAACCTGATTTGTGTCTAGAAATTATCGGTCCCAAATTCCCATTCTTTTGTGGTATTACTATGGCATAGTTCTATTGGATAAGGATCTGGAACTTGAGTTTTGTGACTGGTGCAGGGCAATGGCCCACAATGGTTAACTGGGCTGGATATGTCTATAAAACCGAATTCTTATTCATCTATGAGCATCCTTGATTTTGCTTCTCATCCTAGGCGGCCTTAAATAATCCAAAATTGAACAACTTGATGGTTGCCAGAGGGAGGATGGGTCAGGGGAAGGGTGGAAAAAGGAAAGGGGGTTAAGAACTACAAACTCCCAGTTATGTCATAGGGATGGAATTAATGTACAGCCTAGGGAACAGAGTCAATAACATCATAATAACTATGTACGGTGACAGATGGTTACTAGGCTTACCGTGGTGATCACTTTGCAAGGTATATAAATATTGAATCACTACGTTGTATACCTGAAACTCATATAATACTGTATGTCAATTATAACTGAAAATAAATTAAGAAAAAAGAAATAATCCAAAATGGAATTTTCCAATATTTCTGTGACGTGGGGCATAGACGTGCATGCTTGTCGTGGGGATTAAACAGCAAGTTGTGACAAGCTGGGATGTGCCTCTGTCAATATATAAACCAGTCCAGACTGACATCTTTTTCCTTTTCTTCATTTTCATTATCAGAGAGGAAATGGAGGAAGAGGAGGACGGGGCATTCTGGTTGGTCTAAATGCACCAGGTCCTTCCTCTCTTTTAAACTCAGAATTCTCTTTGCATCATGCATTTGGAATTATTCATTGCTTTGTGAGGTTTCAGAAACTTTTCTGCTGCTTTTTATTGTTTAACTTTCCACGTCTGTGTCTATAGTACCCTCGGATGTTAGACCATCAGAAGAAAGAGGCTGTGTCTTTTTTTTTAAAGATTTTATTGGGGGAATTGGGGGAGGGGAACAGCCAAGTTGTTGTCCTTCAATCTTAGTTGTGGAGGGCACAGCTAGCTCAGCTCAAGGTCCCCTGTTCAATCTCAGTTGGGGGGGGGGAAGAGGGGGTAGAGCCAGCCCCCCTCCCATGCGGAAGGCAAACCGGCAACCTTGTTAGGAGCACCTGCTCTCACCAACTGAGCCATCCTGCCGCCTGTTGGCAGCTCAGCCTGGGCCCAGCTCACTGGGCCATGTGGGAATCCAACCAGCGACCCTGTTACAGCTCAGAGCTCCCGCTCTTAACCAACTGAACCACTCGGAGGGCCCCCAAAGGCTATGTCCTTTTGATGTTCGAGCCCCCTTCAGCATCCAGCCCAGTGCTTTGTACATAATGGGTGTGTTCTGTAAAGGCTTGTTCAGGAATTAAAAAATGAGTCCTTAGGAGAAAAGAAGTAAAGATGAAATATTTCTCTCACGCGTGAGAACAAATCTTTTAAAATGTATTTCAGATAGAAATCAGCTAGTCAGCGTAAATTGTGCTTCTCTGAGCTCACCAGGGGTAGGGAAGGGTTTTGGCTAAGACTGAGAAATTCATTGCTGGAGAATAATAAAGTGGGCGGGGAACTCAAGGCTCTGAACCGCGAGGAGGAGGCGGAGTCACCGAGAGTTGGAGCATTTCTGTCCAATCAAAAGGAGACGGTAGGAACAAGAGGGGGAAATATAGGGGGAGCGGGAGATCGCGAATCCTGCCCAGTTACATGAGCTCGGCCGCCGGAACAGCTGCTTTTCTCAGCTTAGGTATTTCTGCCCAGGAAGAGCGGCCCATTCCGAGGCTGGCTCCAGCAATGGCCTTTGCAAATCTACGGAAAGTGCTCATCAGTGATAGCCTGGACCCTTGCTGCCGGAAGATCCTGCAAGATGGAGGGCTGCAGGTGGTGGAGAAGCAGAACCTGACCAAAGAGGAGCTGATAGTCGAGCTGCAGGTAAGGCCAGCGGGAGACAGACACGCGCTTATGGCATCCTCCGCGGAAACAGGCTGGCCGCGCCGGGGCTGGCGCGCCCCACCCCCACCCCCGTCCCTGGTATTAGTCGGTACTGGGGCCTCCAGATTTGGGGCTGGAGGGGAGGGGGGAGAAGGAGGGAGGAACAAACGGCGGCGAGCTGCAAACTTTCCGTGCAGTTTCCAACCGCACGTTTCACGTTGACTTGCCACCCGCGAGCAGTGCCATGTGCAGGCTGCCCCACCGGGTCCTGTAGGCTGTCCGCGGGATGCCAGCGCGGCTCCCCAGAGCTTTCGCGCGCAGCGGCCCTGGCAGCGCTGCACGGGGCACCGGGGAAGGGGCGCCAAAGTGGGTTCCCTATGGGGAGCCAGGGACCCGCGATCCTCCCCGGACCAAGCTCCGGCTGGAACGGCAGAGTCTTGCCTTCCCTGGGGGGCGCTGGCACAGCCCCAGCCTGTCTCGTGGCTGCTGGAGAAGCTGCAGGGTAGGCAGCAGATCCACCCGCCTTTCGTCTGATGCAAGACTGCTGCGAGTTTTCACCGCCCCTCGGCCTCCTGGGAGCTCAGAGGAAAGGGGAGCGGGCGGGGGGCGCCCGAGATCCTGGGGCCGCCCACGAGGCCGCCGCCGCTGGGGCCCAGACTTAGCCTTCGCCCGCGGCCCCCGCTGATGGCCTTACCTTTGGCCTCATAGCTGGTCAGGAATGACCAGAGTGGACTAGAATCCGATCCCAGGCGCCCCAGGTAATTGATTTCTTAGCAAACCTTTCTCAGGAATATATCTTGGTTAGTTGTGATATAGAATTAGCGCAATCTACTTGAAATCGTTCTCTACCTTGTTTGTAAGGGTCCTGCGCTGTTTGGTGGCCTCGACCGGTCTGTGTCATTTATTTTGTGAACTCTTCAGCACCTGCACTTCTAGACTGCACCCAGCACCCCGATGTCTCTATCCCAGTCCCCAACTCCTACACCCCACAGTGTAGCTTTCTTACCAACCTCAACCAGCCTCAGCGCGAATCCACCTCCTCCACCCCTCCTCCGAGGGCCCTTTAATCAAAAAACAGAGGCAGCTGTTACTTTCGTTGTGCCGCAACCGACCGCATGGTCCTTGTCTGCCTTGGTATCTGATATCCGCTGCTGTGTTTCTCCATGGACCCTCCTCCCCCACCCCCAGCCTCACCCCTTCTCCCTTATGCCTTATCCCGGTATCTAGTTTTGTCCTGCACTCAGAGAAGTTTCGGACCGGTCCCTGCCTTCAAGACACGTGTAGGCTAGTTCGGGAGCCTGGCCAAACGGCGATTGAGACTAGTGACCAGATGACACAGTTCCCGAGTGCTAAATGAGACCATCTAGCAGCCTAGCCTCTGCCTGCTCTGCTGGGCTGCTGCAAAAGTGGAGAGAAGGGGGGTGATCAGCCTGGTCGAAGTGGGGGTTAAGGGCTCAGTACCTGATCCTAGGAGCACTGTAGACAGAAGGGAGGCAGGCGCCTCATCAGTCACCTCCTCTTTTGTATGGATGGCCTCAGTGGCCTTGGTTTGGGCTGTGGTCAAAAGGCAGTGGAGTGGCCTTCAGCCCAGCTCCTGACCCTCATCTTTACCGGAACACCAGGTTGGGAAGGGTAGCCTTCCGGTGCAGCGTTCTTATGGAAATTAGAAATCCTATACCCCTAGGAGGAGGCGGGGGCGGGGCCAGGAAGGGGGTAAGTGCGGAATTGTGAACAATGGGAGGCCTTACCCATCCTGGAGGGGGTCGTTGAAGTTGGGAAGTCGGCTGGGTGGGTGCTGGGAGGTTGGAGCTGAAACTTGGAGGCCCCTTTAATGGCGCTGAGAACTGTAAGGAGAGGAGGGGCGTTTCTTGGCTCCCGACTGCCAGGCATCGTTGAGCTATTGGGGAGCGCCCAGCCTTGTCGTGTTTGTAAAAGCACTCGCTTCAGAGTTCCGGTTAGTTCGCCTTGGCCGCCCACTGCAGGGTCCTCATTTCCGCACTGGGCCTTTTTATGCTGCGTGGAGAGGCGTCAGGGTTACTGTCCCGGCCCGCCCCCATTGCAATCATTTTAGTACTGAACCAGGCCGGGCCTCCATTCCTACTGCTTGGTATTCTGGGCAGGCACAGTTTGCTTTCTCTCACTCCCCAGAACGGCCCTTTTCAGGCTTGAAGCAAGTCACAGCTAGCCCATTTCTGACTGGGTAATGAAATCAGTTTAATGGGTCATGATTAGCATTTAAAAAAAAAAAACAAGAAATATCAGAGAGCACATAGTAAGGCGAAGTATTGTGTCATGAAATTTGTTTCATATATGTGTGTAGTTGTGGGGTGTGTGCGCGTGTGGGGGGTATGTGAGTTTAAAAATCACAATTTAATCATGCGTTTCTCACGGGGTCTTTGTTCAAACGTTTGGAAAACATCAGCTTGGAATAATAAAGCATCTTGTTTGGAACTCACAAAACTCAGACTGTGTACCCCCTCTTCTATCAGCAGGTGTCACATCTTAAATCTAATGTGCAGGAACATTTAAATCTTACCACTGGTCCATGGCTGTTAAACTTTAGCCATGTGCCACAATCAGAAATTCATTTTACATCATAACTCAGTATCCGTATACATATGTGAACACACACTAAAGTTATATGACATAATGTCCTTAGGATATGTGATGCATTCACATACAGTAATACCTTGGTTTGTGAGCATAATTCGTTCTGGAAACAAACTACTTGTATTGCAAGACATCGCTCATTTACCCAGTTAAAATGTATTAGAAATGTTTGCTCGTCTTGCAGAACACTCTCAAACCAAGTTACTCACAATACAAGGTTTTAATGTATGTTCTTCTGTTTCATTAAATAGCACAGCTGGTCAGAATCCACTAGACCACATGCTGATAATACATTTCACTTCTTGAAGCACATTTACATCTTGATCTCAGAATTTTAAGAAAGATAAAGAAAGGAATCAATTTCCATGCCAGAGTCCATCTTTTGAAAGGTCCTATTAAAATAGCAGCTTCCAGTCTGTATACTAGGATTAATTTGCAAAAGTGAAATAACCACCTACTTAAACAGGATCACACGTTGCATGTAAAACAGCGCTTACTTGCACCTTCTATAGCTGGAAAGTGTCTTTGACTTCCTCCATGATTTAAGTCAGAGGCACGAGCAACGCTAGAATCACACCCAAGGCCAAGCCTGTCCTGCTTGGGAAAGGAAGCATGTGTGAACTTGAGGAACGTGAATGCATTTCCATCGCTGAGTTAGCATAGGAACAGCCATAAAGCCAGCAGAACAGTGGCCTGCTGTTTTCCAGCTGAGGGACAGGACAAGGAGGAGGGAGTGCCAGTTCAGCCTGCTCCCACACACTGATACACAATCAGAGAGCAGTTGACAGCAGAGTGGGTGCAGTGTCCAGAGAGGCCCATCTGCCCTGGGAGTGCCATCGAGGACCTGGGGGTGCTGGAGAAAAAAGTGAGAATCCCAGAGAACTGCACAGAGGATGTTGGTGGATTTGCAGAGAGCTGTAGTTTACATAAGTAGAGAGGAGCAGGCACGCATGGAGCCAAATTTTGAAGGGATAGCAGGTGGCCTGAGGAGGAGATGGTGGGCTTTGAGGGATCAGCGGCAGATAACATCTGTTAAATGAGGGCTTTTTGAATGAGTCAGTTGACGGTGCAATTAAACGAAGCAGGAACAGTGGAAGGTGTAAGAGGCCTTGGAAGGCAGCTAAGTGAACTCAGGCCACATGCAGTGGGATGAGGGTCTGCTGGGAGGGAGATCTCCAAAGGCAGAGTGTCCTCTTGGGACAGGCAAGCTCTGGATGAATGCACATCCATACTGGTCTGACTGGAGACCCTTCAGACGTCCAGCTTCAAAGAAAGCTGGCTTGAGGGATGCCATCCTTGAGGGGAAAGTAAAGAGAGGCTGCAGGGTAAATCTCCCTGAGGGTGTTACTTCCCCTCAAGAAAAACTAAGGCTCTTTCTGAGCTTGTCCTCTGGACCTGCAAGTATGGGGTAGATTGCTGGGGAGCAGCCCACGTTCTCCCCCACAGCCACTCTGTTCTGTGGGAAACAGATCCCCAAGGTTTGGGGAATGTGGTGGCCTCTTTGGAGAGAATATTCAAGCAGGCCGGACCCCTGGGGTCCAAGGGAGTGATGGGGCAGAGTGTAGGGGGCAAGACTGTGCCTGAGATGTGGGCCCAGAACTTGATAGGAGAGAGACAAGGTGATAAGATTATGACTGGTTGGGTGGTCCCTGTGCTTTTTGAGTCAGTTGAACTTTGATCCTTGGTCCAGGGCTGACCACTTCAAAAGAGGTTTCATTTCCTCACCATGTTACCAGAACCTAAGGTGCCATTGCTGGTGGTAAAGGAATATGCCTTAAAAATGTGCTCACATGAAGCCAAATGGCCCTGCAAAAAGGTTGTGCCATTTACACTCTGATTTCCCTGCGTGGTCACCAGCACTGAGTATTATCAGTTTTTATTTTGCTGGTATGATACCCGAAAAGACCGCATTTTAAAATTCACATTTCTTTGATGTGTAGTGTTTTTATAAATTACTGGTCACTTTGTTAGTTCTTCTGTGAATTGTCTACTTATATCTTTGCACACACACACACACACGTGTGTGTGTGTGTGTGTGTATATTATTGTGTTCTTTATCATTTAAAAAATTGATTTGTAGGAAGTCTTGAACATTTTGATGATGAATCTTGTTGTTATATTTGCAAGGAATTTCTCCCAAATCAAGCCCGTCACTTGCCTTTAACTCTGTTTATGGCATCTTTTCCATACAGAACTTTAAATTTCAAATGTAATCAACTTTGTTAGTATTTTCTTTTGGTTTCTGAGATTTGTACCTTGCTCATGAAACTTTCCCATCCCAAGATCATGAAAATATCCCCTTACAGTTTCTTCTAATTAAAAAAAATATTTAATTTATGAAATTTAAAATTATTTAAATTTAAATGTATATAAACAAATCTTTAATTCATCTGGATCTTTAAAAACCTGTAGCGAGGCAGGAGTTCAATATCTTTTTCTAAGTTTTCCTAATATCATTTACTGCATAGATCTTCCTTTTCCCCATCAATTTGAATTCTACCTTTATTATTTTATAAATTCCCATACATACATGGGTCTGTTTGTCTAGTTCCTTTTTGGTTGTGTTGATGGATTTGCCAGTTTCTGAACATTTTTCTCCTGGCTCCCTCCCAACTT
>NW_017731597.1:1605713-1619761 GCF_001890085.2 Hipposideros armiger
TCCCCTCCCCACTCGATAAAGAACAGAAATTTATTTCTAATAGTTCTGGAGGCTCAGAAAAACAGTTCTTGAGTGCTCGCATATGTAGCTCTTAATCCTTATCACAATCAAGAGAAGGGATTTTTGACACTGGATTTTCAATCATGTGACATGTTTGACTATTTGGGGAAGGACTGTGGGATGGGGTGGGGAGAATGGTGAGGATAGGTTTCCATGAGCCTCTCAAATCACTGGGTTCATTTATTCAACGGCGTATTCTATGGAATGTCAGCCATTAAAATAATCTTTGCTTTCGGTATGTAAAATACAGGCGAAGAAAGCAAACTGCAGGTGAGAGGAAAACTAAATGTGAAACGGATGATAGAAAAATCGGGGGAGGCAGTGATGGAATCCCGGGTTGTTGGCCAAGTTTTCATGCAGGAGAAGCTTATTGTGCCCTGACAAGTTGGTAGTGCGTGGCCAGGCAGCGGGGATCCTTTGCTTTGAATGTGGGACTGACAGCAGTATTCCCTTCCTGTCCAGGCATTGGCTGGTTGGTTTATCTAGACTGCTGTATAGGAGGCCTTCAAGGTCCCATGGTGTTGGCAGGTCTGGTTCCTCCAACCTTCCCAGGCCTTGTACACTCAGGCCACACCATACACACGGGATGGTGAGTTTTGGTGTGTCTTGTCACTGTGAGCTCCTTGAGATGTGGGGCTGTGACTTACCTTGTGCTGACAGAGTCTAGCATAATTGATGCCAGATACATCCGTACCAGGAACCCTGTAGATGGAAGGAAGAAATGAAAAACGGAGGAAGAGAAGGGCTAGATGTTTATAAACGTTTCTTTGAACCTCACCTTTTGAGGTTCTATTTCAGAATCACATAAGATGAAATGGCTTGGAGTGCCTGGGAGGAGGGGTCCTGCATTGAGCTCCCTGCGGTTGGGCCCAGCCCCCAACCAACTCTATTAAACAGTCATTGGAGGGTTTACAGGCTCTTCCATATCTAAAAATTCTGCTGCATTGTAAGCTTCATTTCTCATCTCCCCTCAGTGGAGAAAAGTAGCTCTCTGCGCGTGCGCTCACTCCCCCCCCCCCCCATATGTAACTTCTCCAAGCTTGTTTCTGGGCTTGTGCGCAGTAAAATACAGTGGGGCCCTCGGCTGGGAGCCAGATGCTCACTGGCTTTTTTCTCTCCGGGATCCGTGTGATGGGAAGGGAAAAGAGAAGGTTTTCGTGGGATCCAGCTGAGAGCTCCACCAAGGAAAAGGCAGAGACTTACACGCATGGGAGTCAGATCAGATGTGGGAGGGACCCCAGAGGCCATGTGTCCCAACCCTCGGATTTTATAGATGGAGACCAGGGGGTACATGATTTGGAGCTGGCAGACCTGGAACTAGAGCCCCCTGATTCCCAGCTTGCTGCTTGTGTGACGACATGTGGCTACGTCCACCTGGGAGAGCCAGTTTGGGGCAAAGTGTGTGCTTGTTCACCTACTCCATTTCCTGAGGATTCTCACTGGGTGTGTGGGCAACAGTATCCTATCCTTATTCTGGGAGGACACCCTGGGATTCTGGATAAGCCGAAAGAAGGCTGTCTTGGGGTCTAGCTTAGCCCTAGGAAAGGGGCTATGATAAATCCAGAAGGTTTTTTTTTTTTTTTTACACATATATTTTTACTCTGATAGCGCCTGGGTGTCTCAGCAACTCTAGACCAGTTTAATTCTTCTCCCCTCTCCCCCTTCCTGTGGTCTCTATTTTAGGAAATGTTTTTCTTTCCACAGTGTTGTCTTTTGTTCCCTATATTGTTTCGTTCAGCTCACCAGCGTTTATTGCACGCCTTCTGTGTGCCGGGCATCGGGGCCCTCCAGGCTAGAATTCCATCCCACCTCTTCCGTTGAGTCGCTCGGTGTCCCTGGAGGAAGTGCTGTCCATTGAGCAGCTGCTGTGCCTGTCCTGTCTCATTGCCTCTTCTCACCCAGTCACGGAGGCTGAAAAGCTCAGCTTCAGAGCTTGTCAGGGATGTAGCTTGGGTTTGATCCCAGGCCCGACTGATGGTGGAGCCTCTGAAAACAATACACACATCCCGTTGCCGTCCTTTCCCTTGGATATATCCAAAGTCAGCCAGCATGTAGTCCCACGTTAGTCAGAGACGCTCTAGAAGGTTTTCCAGAGGAGCTCGATGGACCCAGATGTTTCTTTTTCTGCCTCAGGACTGCGAAGGCCTTATTGTCCGCTCAGCCACCAAGGTGACTGCGGATGTCATCAACGCAGCAGAGAAGCTCCAGGTGGTGGGCAGGGCTGGCACAGGCGTGGACAACGTGGACCTGGAGGCCGCAACGAGGAAGGGCGTGCTGGTCATGAAGTAAGGCATGGAGGCCGGGGTGGGCTGGTGTTTCCCGAGGGTTTTGACATTGAGAAGCTCTGTTTGTAATCTCAGAATGCTTCACAAACCGGCCCCACAGATGTGTGCAGGGCCGTAGCCTGATTTGGAGTCAGAAGGATGGTGGTGAATTTATGAGTCTGCTGTGCTCCAGCTCTGCCCGTCCCCCTCCATTGTTCTGTCTGGGGTCAGGGATCGGTAGCTAGCTGTGCTTTTACTCTATCTCCCTTGCACAGATCAAGACCTTTGCTAGTAGAGTGACTCTGCATTCTTTCTCTTCCTCACTTCCCTGCACCCCTCGGGAGCCGGGACCCCAGTTTCTCTTTCACACCCCAGGGCCAAGAGGCAAGGACCTCCATGAGAGCTGTCTTTGCAGAAACGTAGGGCAAAGGTTTTGTGAGCCTGCCAGTGCGTGGGGACCTCATTTCTGACTCCCATCTGGCACTTAGCTGGTGAGGCAACACTACCCCCAGTCCACTTCTAGGTCCTCAAGCCTGTTCTCTTCCCTGGGGATCCTCACTGTCCTCAAGTCCTTCCCTCCACTTCCCCCTATAGGGTAGGGGTTAACTGACTCATCATCTGACTGAGGGCAACATCCAACAGTAGAAATGTTAACTGGTGACCCATCTGACATTCTTGCCCTGGACCCAGAGGCAGCAGCCTGCAGCCCCTGCACCTTTTCCAGCGTCCCCATCCATCCCGTTCACTGGGGACCCAGGAAGCCAGCTGGTCTTGTGGAAAGACAGACTGTGAGAATCCTTTTTTCGTGACTTTTTTTTCTTTCTTTTTTTAATAGAATCTCTTTTTCTCCTTGTATAACCTTCATTCCCAGAGATGAAACACCCACTAGGGGAAGAAGAAGGGTGAACATGTGTGTTAATAAATTCTTTCAAAACCAAAAAAAAAAAAAAAAGGCTTTGAGAAAAAAATAGTTTCATAGGTTGCCGTCTCTCTTCTCCTTTCTGTAAAATGGGCACAGGCAGCACTGCTCTGTGTATGAAGGAGTGAGGAAGCTTTAATCAGTTCAGAACTTGTCGAAGGATAGGAGGAGAAGTCAAACAGGTAAAGATAAAATTAGTGGCTTTGTTACCACTTGGTGAAGGTCGGTGAGCAGTGGGCTGACGTCTACATTCGATAGACTTGCTCATCCATCATGGGCACAGCTTTGTTAAGATGGATGACGGAGACGCAGGAGATTTGTGCTTCTTCCTTCCTCTAGGCAGATAGGTGCAGAAATGAGAGGAGAAAGGAAAGGACTGGGCGACGCACGTCTTCCCCAGTCGGTAGAGAGGCCAGGTGTTTCTGTAAGGGAGGTTGCTGCACAGAAAACAAAACGCCAGCGCTCTCTTCCAGCTCTGGGATGTGGGCAGGGGTGACGTGGGGTTTGTATGAAGAGTGGGTGAGCTCATGGAGCTGGGGCGAGAGCTCAGCATGCATTCAAGTCTTCCTCTTGGGACAGGAGAGAGAATACTGCATCAGGACCCACTGATGTCCCCTCTTTTCTTTGCTGTTTAGCACCCCCAATGGGAACAGCCTCAGTGCTGCGGAGCTCACCTGTGGGATGATCATTTGTCTGGCCAGGTAAGTCCCTGACTTCTCAGCAGAGCCCATCCCTCTGGTATGTCAATCATTACAACTCCCTGAGCAAAGCGACCCAGAGACACTTAGAAACACTTCAGCTTGGCGACATGCAGACTGCTAAGAGCAGTGACATGGAAAGAGGGAGAGGGAATGCAAGAAATGCAGATTTCCCCGTTTTATCTTTTCCTCCTGTGAGTCAGGCCAGCTACCATTTAATTCTCACGAGGCCCTGTGCCCATATGGTGCCACCCAGACTGCCAAGTGAGAACCCTGAAGTGCTGAACCTGGGGCGGTTCCATGACCAGCAGCTACAGGGAGGGTCTGGGGATTTCTTGTGCTCCTGTACATCGTAGGTAAACACCATGGAGTCAGGTGGGCAGAGGTCAGGTGAGAGAACTCAGGAGAGGCAGGCGAGGGCTCTGTCTCGCTAGGTCAGAGGCATTTTGTCAGCCTCCTGAACTGGGGCCTGATGGGCCAGAGCAGTCACATGGAGTGTCTTCCCCTGAAGCTTTGTCAAGTTTACCCATGAGTCCGTGGGGCTCTGATCCTAGACCAGGCTCCCCCTCAGCCTTACCCTCAAGTGGAAGTCCTCATACGGTGTAGACATAAAAAAATGATTCTTCTAAGAAGTCAGAGAAGTGGAAATACAGCAACGGAATTTTGGGATCTCTACGTACTGGTGCGCGCTCCCCCTCCTCCTTCCTCTCTCCCCTCACTGTTTTGTGGCTGGTAGGAAAGCCTGCATTGAAATACTTAGGAGGCTGACTGGTGGGGGTGTCTTCTTCGCTTTGAGTCATTCAGCTGCTTCCTGCTCCGTGATGTTGGGCGAGGTGTTTACCCCTCACAGTGCAGTTGTTTTGAGCCTTAAATGAGCTGATCTGTTAACATTTCCTATAAGAGGATCTAAAATAGAGGAGGTCCTCCTTAAACATATCCTAAACATCGCTTCTTGTCTCTTCCTCTTGGCTCCCAGGGAAGCCTGGAGGACCATATCCCACGGGACATATCTTACCCTCTGACCTCTAACGTTGCCCTAACGTCCTTTGTCCCCTCCAGAAAATACAGAGATTCAGACATCCATGTTTCCAAGGAGGCGATAGGCTGTGGTGTGCATGTGTGTTTTGGTGTGGGGACAGGAGGCGGAACAGAAGGTCTGAGTGTCTGGACTGTGGCACCCACCCACCCCGATCTAGCCTGAGACCTTCGGGGCTTAAGAAATTCTCAACGGAGAACAAGTAATCAGCTGCCTCCTGATATAGTAGAAGATGTTGTAGGTTGTGGCCTTGGATGGAACAGGAACATTAAAATCCTTGAACTTTGGGAGCACTTAATGCCATCGGAGTCCCTCAGCACCCCATTTCGTCACCGCTACAGACCCCGGATTTTGGTGGTTGCTTTTTATGTGCCCACAGTTGCTCTGATTGATACCCCAGAGGCTGGGGTGGACTTATCCTGGATCGTAGTCCCAGGGCCCCCAGTCTGGTCTTGCCAAACATCTCCCTCTGCTACACAACCTCACCCCTCCTCTGTGTGTCTGAACCTGAGCTGCGAGGCCCAGGCTGAGCTTGGTCCCCGGGGGAATGGTGGTCAGAGGTGGCGGCTGTGCAAACCTCACAGTACGCCTGCTTCCTGGGCTGGTGGGGATCTGCATGGGCCCCCTGAACCTGTGCGTTTGTCCTTGCAGGCAGATTCCCCAGGCAACAGCATCGATGAAGGGGGGCCGATGGGATCGGAAGAAGGTGAGTGTCTGACCTTGCCCCACCCACCTGGCTCAGTGCCCGAGGTCCGCTCCTGGTGCTGACTTTGCATCTTTGCCTGTTCGGTTGCAGTTCATGGGAACAGAGCTGAGTGGAAAGACCCTGGGAATTCTTGGCCTGGGCAGAATCGGGAGAGAGGTGGCCACCCGGATGCAGTCTTTTGGGATGAAGGTGAGAGGTCGGCGGGCCCCTTTGATGTGGGGCCTCCTATAGCAATCGTATTTCCCCGAAAATAAGACCTAACTGGAAAATAAGCCCTAGCGTGATCTTCAGGGTGCTCGTAATATAAGCCCTACCCCAAAATAAGCCCCAGTTAAGATCGTCAGCCAGACATGACTGTATTTGAATAAATGTAGATTTTTGTACTTGAATAAATGAATAAAATGCATCTTTTGGAGCAAAAATTAATATAAGACCCGGTCTTATTTTCAGGGAGACACAGAATTTGCAAAGAGGCAGCTTTGCTTGAGAGGAAATAAAGACTTTGTCCTAGGAGGGTCTGATCGACCTGACCCCCGCTATTAGAACCCCTGACTTAAATAGGTGGTAAAGCCGAGGAGGGAGGCAGCGTTGGCCTGCTGATGTGGACACCTGAATTAAAAATCTGGGACTACTTGGTGGGAGGTCCTTCAGCTTTGGGGTGAGGGACAACCCTGAGGCCCAGTGGAGCAGAGAGGGGTCCTGTATCCTGCTGGCCTTTCCTCCCTGACGACAACGGCCTCCATGTTTTGCTCTGTCTATCACCTGTGATAATTCAGAAAGCAGGAGCAAACTTACAGCAATTAAAATAGAGCCATTGTCCGTTCATCTTCTAGCTCCCCTCCACTGTCCAGAAGAGATTGAAAGGTGCTTGTCTGTACACTGTGATAGGATCGTACAGCCGACGGCGGCTGGAAGATCCCACACATTTCTCAGAAATCATCCCCCCTCCCCAAGGCCTTGCCTTCTCCTATTTGGGGAGTTGTGTAGGCTTCCGGTTGAGAGAAGGTTGTCATCCATAGCAATGCCTCCCCATCCCCTGGGGCCAATCCAGGAGACCTCTCCAAGTGGGGGAGGCCAATCAGCCAATACCGGGGAATTCACAGGGGTGCTCAGATAGGTCAGGGTGACGAGGCAGCTGAGAGTGATGGTGGAGGTCCCCATGTTTACTGTGGCTGTTGAGTGGATTGTGGGTTCCAACTGCCACCAGGGAAGTTAAATATCAAGGAAAATAGTTTTTACAATCAGATCTTTTCAGGTCTAGAAAAATTGACTTAGCACTGTTAGAGAATTTTCCATTTCTCCCTTGTTCCCTCCCTTTCTGTCTGTCCCTTCCACCTCTGTAGAGTTAGAAGGGAGTTTAACTCTTCATTTTATTTTGACCTCTGGGGTTTGTAAATTTTCTTGCAAAGGGCTCACAGCAAACGGTAGACAAGAACCCAGGTGGGCGTCCCATGAAACGACGTTGAGAATCTTCCTCTCCCTTCTGCCTCCATTCGCCACCGTATTTATTTAATTCAGCCAGACGTCTTTTCTGAGCCTTAGCACTGGGTCTCTGATCATGAAAACAAACCAAAGCCACATCTTTCTGCGCAGGGCTGGCGAGGTGCGATAAGCTACCGAGAGCACTTTCTCCTCCGTCCTCTTTTGTGACGGATTAAGGTATAAAGGTTTAGCTCACGGGAAATTCTGGTCTTGTACAAGCAGGAGTCAGAGGTTAAGGAAAACTCAGAGCACACAAAGTCAAACTAGGGAGTGGTCGTTTCACTGATGATACAGCGACTTTGGTGCAGGTTCCAGGCCCAGCGACCATTCTGTTACGTTACCACGCCCCTTCCCCACAGCACATCGGACTTCTAACTCGGGGACAGTCATTGTCAAGGATGTGAGACGATGGCAGTGACTGAACCCAGACAAAAAGCCCCGCCTCATTTCCTGACTAACTGAAGCAATTGGTAGGCTTGTCTGTCCATCTGGCCCCACTCGGGCGCCGACCACCACCCGGGGCTGTTTGCCGAGAGGCCCAGGGGCATGTGGGACTGAGCATTAGCAGTGAAGTGACTGGCACCCCTCAGACACGTGTTTGATTCAAAGAGCTGTCTAGAGCCTGCTCAGGAATGTTTATATGTTTCTGGCCACACTCCGCCTGACCTGCCTGCATGTTTCCTTCCCAGCTGGCACTGAGGATGTGCCAGCTTCATTTGGGGGGTTCTGTCCAGATGTCTCTGGAGGGTCACTCTGGGCTGCCTTGCTTCTGGGACAATGCTGTTTGTAAACCCCGAAACCTGTCTTGGATTGTTACCCTCATTCCAGCCCCTTGAGGGAGCTACCTGGCTCTGGCCATTCCAGAATGACCCAGGTAGCCTCTCTTACATGCGTCGGGTTCACGTGAATTCTGTCTCAAAGCAGAGAGATTGTCGACCTGTTTCCCTTAAACCTCGGTTGATGCTGGAGCAGCTGTGGAGAGCCAGGTTTCCTAAAGGGCAAGGAAGGAAAATCCTTGAACAAATTGTGAAACAGATGGTTTATCGGCTTCCAGATAGGAAACTGACTTCCAGATAGGAAACTGACCAGTATTTACTCAGCACAAGTTGTTTTAAATTTCCCTTGTTCCCTCTGTGGAAACTGATAGGAAACTGGTAGAGCCTGGACATCCCGAGATGTCACATACCTGGAGTATTCTAAAAGGTATTTGAATCATGTAAAACGTGAAGGCATTCTCATAAAAACTGAAGTACAGATAAGGATCTCCTTGATTATCATTCCAGCCCTAGTCTCCTCAGATAACATCAGTTAGGCATGTGTTATCTCAGACTTTTTTTCCCTGTGTATTTGCATAGAATGCACATGCTCTCTGGAGAGAAAGGAATATTCATGAACAGATTTGCCATCTGCTTAAACTGGTGTGTGGATAAACTGCCTTTTTTTTTTTTTTTTTTGGGAATTGGGGGAGGGGAACAGCATTGGGGAATTGGGGAAGGGGAACAGACAAGTTGCTATCCTTTTTTTTTTTTTTTTTTTAAGGAGGGCGCAACTCACAGTGGCCCATATGGGGATCAAAACTGTCAACCTTGGTGTTATCAGCACCATGCTCTAACCAACTGAGCTAACTGGCTACCCCAATAAATTGCTCTTTATTTGGCCATTCCCTTAAGGATGGACATGTTTGCAAATGTGGGCTTTAGCAAGACATTGCTCAGGCCTTTCACGATGTCCTTGGGGTTATGGTGGAGACTGTGAGCTTGGTGCTAAGGGGTTAGTAACTTGTTGAAGGATGGCTCCATTTCAGTCTGGAGGGAGATTGTACAGATTGGTGCAGGTCTCTGCCTTGTCCACCATTCTCATCAACACCCTGGATGATGTGTCTGTCGTTTGTGGATGACAGGAAGCAGGGAGAGGTGCAGAATTGGGTCCTAAAAAACACAGAAAGGCTAAAAAAGTTGGGTACCCTAACAGGAAATTTAGCTAGAATATATCAGCACCCTTACCTATGGGCCCCAAAAGCAACTAGATAAGCGTTGGGTGTAGAGCTCTTTACTAAAAGCTTTTCTAAGGGAGAAGACCTTTGGGTGACAAAAGTGCAGTGTGGGTAGAAGTGGCATGGCGGAAAGAAAAGATAATGTGACTTTTGGCAGCATTAACAGAAGTATGGCTTCCAGAGCAAGGGAGGTGACATTTCTTATGCTCTGTCCTAGTTAAACCCTCTTCGAGTGTTGTGAGCAGTCAAGGGCCCCATGCTCTGCAAGATTGAAACCTCCCCCAATGGTTGGGTGGGGCCCACTTGGCCTTCCTTGCTCTACAAGGCTGGCGATGAAGAATGTGATCCCAAATCTCATTATTCATAATCATTTCCAGTTTCTTCTCCAGAAGCCCTGACTTTGATACAGCAGCCTTCTTTGCCATTCTTTTCTAATTTCCCTAATTTCAGAAGAAATTCAT
The DNA here is from genome assembly GCF_001890085.2 of Hipposideros armiger. Classification (NCBI taxonomy): domain Eukaryota; kingdom Metazoa; phylum Chordata; class Mammalia; order Chiroptera; family Hipposideridae; genus Hipposideros; species Hipposideros armiger. Next base: position 1,615,333 of record NW_017731597.1, read on the forward strand.
GATGGGGGGAAGAGTTAAAAAGCATCTAAAAGCATAAAGAAGGTTAACCCCACCACCCAGTGGTAGAGTATTATGGACACCTCCAGTTTCTTTGTGGCCAGTGTTGTGATGAATTTGACTTAGCCCAGAGGAGGGATGGACATTGAACCGGAGAAGCCAGTTGTCACTGATTCTTTCAGGTCAAGCTAATGTTTCCTGAGATCGACAGTATCAGATACTGCACTCCAGTGACCCTGTGGGGTCAATATCATTATCCCAGGTGCAGATAAGGAAACTGAGGCTCAGGAATGTTCTGTGATGCGCTCAAGATAATAGGACTAAATAGTACATGGTGGCGCCCAGCTCAGACTGTGGGTCTCCTGGCTTCTAATCTGGTGCCCTTTACTTCTTGTTCCTGATCTGTGTGAGTTAAACAGCCCCTCTGTTGTCTCACCTGTGCTCAGCCTTTCTCAGGACAAAAGCCCTCCTGTTTCAATCTGATAACTGGAATTCTTACAGCCCTTGAGCAGTGAATTTCAAATTCTTCCCAGAGCCTCAGGTTCTAGAAAGCTGCCTTAGGGACAGAGGGAGGGGGCCCAGGAAGACGCAGAAGGGAGGGCTCTGACCTTCACGCTGCCGCTTTGAATTGATGTGGTGGTATATTGAGCTTCTGTTTAAGATTCATTGTTGGGGGAAGACTTCCAAATTTGCTAAGTCCCCAAATTTGGCTGTCGGGGGTCTTTTGTTGGAGCCCCTTTCTCTCGAAGGCGGCCTTCCTCTCCTCCGCCCACGGCTGAGCCACAGGACCTGGAACAGGCCTGACCAGCCTCCCAAGGCTGCCTCCTATGACGCTGCTAGGAGGTCGCCCTGGAGTGCTGCTGGAAAAGCTGGGGTTCCTTTGTTGCCCCAACCTCAGGAGTCTGTCCTGGGGCTGGGGTTGAGATGGGGAAGCCCTTTGTGCATCTTCCCTTGACTCCTGTCTAGGAATGACTAACCTTTGGATGATGTGTACCCAAAATTGTTCCAACTTCTTTGCATTTGGACATCTGACCTTTCCAGGACACTGCAGAACCCTGCTCAGGCATTGGTCTCAATGTCACCCTTCCAGCTCCCTGCAACATGGTCTCTGGATGTAAGGACCCCGACTCCTAGCTGAGGTTCCGCTCCTGTCTGCCCTGAGTGTCTGTGGTGAAGGAGGATGGGTTTTCTTGGTCAAATTCTTTCCCTGCAGTTGTCTGCAGATGAACGAGATACTGCCTCTGACGGAAAGCTGAGTCAGGGCCTGTTGATGGCTGCTGAAGATGATGATTTCCTCTCTCCGTTCTCCCCCTTTCAGCCCCAGGTGCCTTCTGTGGGGGCACCAGGCCAGGCTCCGCCTGCGGGACCTGTCCTTCAGGCAGCCCCATGCTGTTTCTTGGCATCTGAGATTCCAGGGGCGCTCCATCAGGCTTGGCTTTGTGACTCTGTTGGGGTCCCCTTCCTCTCCCCCCTCCCCGTGAGAAAAGTACATCTGGATTAGAGATGAACGGGGCCATTGTTTCAGCCAGCCTCGGAGCCGGTGGACAATGAAGACTTGTGAGAGCAAGGGCCGAGTTCTCTCTCCTCCCGGACATTGCGCACTCCCCACAGAAACGAGTAGCTTGTATCTGAGGGGATGGCCATGTGGGCACAAGCGGGTGATCCTACAGGGCATGGGGGAGGCACACCTTTCCCCAACACCTCCCCCGATGGTTGGGTGGGGCCCACTTGGCCTTCCTTGCTCTACAAGGCGATGGAGAAGGTGATCCAAAAGGTCCTCCTCATTCATAATCATTTTTAGTTTGTTCTGTAGAAACGCTGACTTGGATACAGCAATCTTCTTTGCCATTCTTTTCTAGTTTCCCTAATTTCAGGAGAAATTCATGATGAGGGGAAGAGTTAAAACGCATCAGAAAGCATCAAGAAAATTAACTCCACCACCCAGAGTGAAAGTATTATGCTTTGTGTTATTTCTGTTTGTTTAATCCTGGGCCAGCTCTGAACATCTCCGCTCAGGCGTAAGGGAACTTTCTTTTCAAGGAATAGTGCATTATTAAAAGCTAGAGCAGGGGGTGACCTTGAAATCATCCACTCAGCTTCTTTACAGAGGACTGAGGACCCTGTCCAGAGGGCGCTGATGTGAAGCTGGACACACAGCTTGACAGTGACTGAGGCAGGACTTGGGTCTCCTGACTCAGAAGCCCTATCTTGGGTCCTGCAGACCTGCCTGGGTCAGTTGGCTGCCCTGCCTTCTTGAGGACATCGATGCATTTGAAGATTCTTACGGTTCCAACAGCTCTTTCCCCCCATGTTGCTGACATGGGTTTAACTCATGGAGAGAGCTCTGGGAAGGCCTACTGGGTAGGTGTTTGCAAGAGGTAGATACTTCACACCTGGCTGCAGATCCTTCCAAGAGGCTTGTGCTGGCTTGGTAACCTTTAAAGCATAGCCATTCTGAGAGATGTGTGACTGGCACCCAAGACTGTTTCTGATGAAGGAGAGGAGATGTTTTCATCTCACTCTACCCCTTTTTGCTCAGGTTGGGCAGTAGGAGTGCAGACTCCGTGGTCAGAATACTAATTTGTGTCCCAACTGTGTGACTTGTCATTTGTTTGATCTTGGCTGAACCAGTTAACCTCTCTGCCTTAGTTTCCTTGTCTGTAAAATGGGGAAATAACAGTACCATGAGTTAGATGAAAACATGTGATACATAGTAAATGCTAAATAAACGTTTGCCACTGTCAGCTATGACTACCTAGCCTCTCCTTCCTCTGAGCGTTGTCTTAAACTTTCCTTCTTCTGGTCACCAATACGTGATGATCTTTGGTCAATTTCATGAGGTTGATGATGTTCACGCCCTGAGTTGACTGCCTGCCCCCATCTCTCAGGAGCGAACCTTCCTTCCTTCTCAACAGCCTCAGAGAGGCCCCTGTGCTTTGGGGGCCCCCCTCCTCCCTAGACCAAGGCTCTTCCTGGGTTCTTCCCCATCCACGGTGCCTGGATATCTCACTTTCCTCCTCTTGATGTTCTAATTCCCCACTCCAGTCATCCCTGCCTTGTTGAAAGGATCTGCCGTTAGTCATTTATACTGCCCCATGATTAGTTACCATGCTATGCTTCCCAACACTGGATGCAATTTAGACCTTACTAGAAGAAACTTCAAGAAAGGGGACCATAGCCTCCCCACTGGTGGCAGCGGGTATTTCACCCCCTTTCCCGATGAGGAATCCTTGTCACAGTCCCAGCCCTGCTCGGCACCACCACTGCCGCCTCCCTCACTCTGTTGAAGTGTTCAATGCACCTGCTGGTTTTCTGGCCCTGCAGGTCCTCCAGCTGCAGCCAGCCTCTCCCTTTCCTGGTTGTACCCCACGACTGTGTCACAGTCCTCCTGTGACACATGATCCTCCTCCCTCCTGTGGGCTCCCACTCCCCAAGGGCTTTGGAGGCAGACAAGCTAGCCTTTCAACCCTGGCCCTGGCCCCTCCTAGCGTGTAAGCCCCACTGCTTTCAGCTCTAAAGTAGAAAGAAGAATAGCACCAACCCCATCGTATTGCCATGAGAAGTAAACTGCTGTCAGCATAGTGCTTGGTATATGGTAAATGCTCAATAAAGGTCACCATTATTGGTAGTACCAATACTAACAATTAATAATGATTACATTCCCCTCTTCTCGCTTCTGAGCAGACTGTAGGGTATGACCCCATCATTTCGCCAGAGGTCTCGGCCTCCTTCGGTGTTCAGCAGCTGCCCCTGGAGGAGATCTGGCCTCTCTGTGACTTCATCACTGTGCACACCCCTCTCCTGCCCTCCACCACAGGTAGGTGTGTCCCTCCCTACCTTGTGGGTTGGCCGTAGAAGCCACAGACCAGATAAGAGTGGGCCCCCATGCCGGGGCTTCCACAGACGCTGGTGACCAGCTCTGGGGAGGGCCCTGCCAGGTCTGCCAGCATCAACATGGTGATGCTTTGTTTGATGCCCTGCATTACATGGGGGTGGGGTGAGCCATCTGGGAAGGTGCGGGGGGTCTGGGTAAGCTGGGCCAGTGCGTATGCGCAGTGCCCCCTGGGTACTTGCTAGGGCCACTGCAGGCGTCTGTAATTTGAGAACGCACCCGAAGCAGTAATATCTCAGGGACTTCTAGGGTGTTTCTAAGCTGAGTCTGGCCCAAATCTGGCACAAAGACTTGTGTCCCAGAGCATCTGAGAAGGGAGAGGTGAGACCAGAGAGGCTGTTGTCCTGCAGGAGGAAGGCCTGTGGGGCAGGGAGGGTTTGGAGCCGGAGCCGAGTCTCCGAGATCCTGGCACCATCGATGCAAGAAACCTCTTCCCCCCCTTCCAGGCTTGTTGAACGACAGCACCTTCGCCCAGTGCAAGAAGGGGGTGCGCGTGGTAAACTGTGCCCGGGGAGGGATTGTGGACGAAGGCGCCCTGCT
>NW_017731597.1:1621271-1627266 GCF_001890085.2 Hipposideros armiger
GAGCCGCCACAGGACCGAGCCTTGGTGGACCATGAGAATGTCATCAGTTGCCCCCACCTGGGTGCTAGCACCAAGGAGGCCCAGAGCCGCTGCGGGGAAGAAATCGCGGTCCAGTTCGTGGACATGGTGAAGGGGAAATCTCTAGCGGGGGTTGTAAGTATCACTTTGTGGAGCGGGGCCCAGAGGTCAGAGAGAGGAGTGAGAGGAGGCATCCTGGTGATGGCAATGGAGACAGCGGGCATGAGCGGTGGTGTGGTGACCAGATTCAGCCCTGGGAGCTCCACCGGAGCCAGCCTCTGGGTGGGTGGCAGGAGCTGCCTTGTCACTAGCCTTGGTAGCCCAAGCCTGGCAGCAGGGAGCCCCGCTTACTCCCGATATATTGTAGCCTTCTGAAAAGATTGGTTCTTCCCAGGGCCCAGCGTCCAGAGAAAGGCTCCTTTGTTCTTTCCCCACATGCCTTGAGGAGGAAGGAGTGGGGCCGGGGGTGACAGCTGCACACTGAGTGGGGGCAGGGTGGGAATGGCCTGTGGAGAAAGCCCTGTTAGGACATGCCTCGTAGCTCCGAGCACCCCTTTTATCGTGTCCATCTCAGCACCCTAGGAGTCATCTGCCCTGACAGTCTGCCCCCTTACTTACCCCAAATCATAGCTTAATGTCCCCACTTCTCACTGGACCCTTCCGGTCATGTGTTTCACCTCCAAGTCTAACCTGACTTATACCTCAACTCTTTTGTCTCGTTCAATCTTTGGATGTTCCTTAAGCTCCAGTGGGTACCAGAAACTGTCATAGCCCTTTGGGACACAGATGGATAAGGAAGGCACAGCTCTCCTTAGGGCTGGCTGCCCCTTCACGAAGACTTGCTTGGCCTTTCTAGCTCCATCTCAGTCCTTCAGCACATGCTCTTATTATTAAGGGTTCATGAGTTTATACCTTTCTTTTTTTAAAGATTTTTATTGAGGAATTGGGAGAGGGGAACAGCATTAGGGAGTCGGGGAAGGGGAACAGACAAGTTGCTGTCCTTTCGTTCTTCAGTCTAGTTGTGGAGGACGTCGCTTCACTGGCCCATGTTGGTGTTATCATTGCGCTCTTCCCGGCAGTCGCCCACCGGCCATTGGACAGCCGCTCACGGAGGCTCAGAAAGCATACATCCGCTGCCGGCCAACCCCTACAGCAGCCTATGCCGTCACCAGTGACTCACGGCAGCCCAGCTCCAGGTCGAGCTGTTCACCATCTTAGCTGTAGAGGGCGCAGCATCACTGGCCCGCATGTGGGATCCGAACCGGGGCCCTGCTGCTCAGAGCTGGTGCTCCCAAGCCAACTCTTAACCAACGCGCCACTCGGCCGGCCCTGAGTTTATACCTTTCTTATTTACTAAATTCTAAGTTCTCTGACAACAAAAAACCAGGAAGTAAGCATCTCTGTAGCCACCTGGCTCTGCCCTGAGCATGTAATCAATACTCTAAGATTAGAGTCAGTGAATGAGGGTGGGAGCAGGGCTGGGGGTGGCCCCTGACCTTCTGGGATGACCCTCAGCCCGGGGATGCTCACTGCTGAGGACAGAACTATGGCAGGAGACACACAGGCTGCTTGGGTCAGCCCTGCCAGCGCTGGGTAGATAGCCCAGCTCTCCAGCCTGCTCTTCTGTTTTCTTCCCTCCCTCCCTTCCACACTCTGCCCTCTTCATCCTGAGAAACAGGAGCCAGCCATTGCCCTGTAGGAGGACCCGTGAGGGCCAGCCGTCACAGGTGCGGCAGGCGGGCGTGCCGGCCCGGAGAGCAAGGTGGTGACCACGGGACACTTGACCTGTCTGTCTGTGTGCCTCTCCGCTCTCTGCACGTGTGGCTTCTCAGGATGGGGCACACTTTCTCATTCCTTTTGTACGATGAAGGCCTCTGAGCAGGCTTATTCTCCCATATGATTCTGGTCAGGATCCAGGCTGAGGTTTGGGCCATGACCGTTGCCAGTCGGTCTGGACTTGGCTTTGTCTTTCAGCCGTTCCACAGGCTGCCTTCCTGTTGCAGCCCGTGGGAGTTGGTCACGTCATTAGGCAGCGTATCTTTTTGTGCAGGGGACACCTTAGTACCAGCTCCATCAAAGGGAACCACACAATGTCCCCGTCTTACTTAAGAGAGACAATCTTTGGGTCAAAATAGTTAGACTTGGGTAAATGTAACTCTTTACCCAAAGTGGCTGGTGGTTTTAGGGTGTGCATTCGGAAGTAAGGGTATTGTCTGTTCCATAGGAAATGCCTGTCTCCCTAATTCTTTTCTGTGTCATCTTCAGTTCAATTCTGTTCCAACCTTAGACACAGACTAACATTAAGGTCCGGTTGGTGCCCAAAGTCACCCGACTTCCGGGGCCCTCCTGCCTGCCCGTCTTCTAGAGAGGACCGTGACCTGCAATGAGCACAGAGGACCGGAGATGTGGGGTGCCTGCTTGGGGGGGCTTCTTCGTTGTGGACTTTTCCTCCACCTGCTGCAGACTCTCAGCCCAACCAGCTGTTGTGTGGCACGTGTTCTCTGCTCCCGGCAGCAGCCTTCTGTTGTCCCACCTCCTGGCTCGCTGCTCTTTTCTGTGCCTCCTTGGAGGGGTGCAAGGGAAGCCCTCACGCCAGTCCACCGCCCACAAAGCAGGGTCTGGTGGGAAGCGCCGCCGCCTCGGTCATTTTCAACATCATGACTCAGTTTCTGCCAGTTATATCTTTATGAAAATAGTAAGAGAAGCATCCATGTTTTCTCTTCATTACATCTTGTAACAGCCTGTTCAATTTCTGTCAAACTCCCGGTTTTTAATTTCTGATTAAATCCTTTGTAGATGGTTCTCTTAACAAGTTTTCTCGCAAAAGTGGCCAGTGGTTTCCTGGAGCCAGCACATCCTGAAGCACAAAGTAGAATAGAAAGTCTGAGCAAGACAATCTAGCTTTCTTATCGAGCCCCTGGTGGGGGGGTCTAGCCAGCCAGACCCCAGACTATCATAACTTTAGAAGACTATGTGACTTCTGCTTCCTTCAACTGCCCAGCATGCCTAGGTGGGCTTCACAGGGTTCAATGTTTGAAGAATGACAGGATTATCAAAAATATATGAATCCATGGGCTGGCCGAGTGGCGTGTTGGTTAGGAGTTGGCTTGGGACCCCAGCTCTGAGCAGCAGAGCCCTGGTTCAGATCCCACATGAGGGCCAGTGACGCTGCGCCCTCTACAGCTAAGATGGTGAACAACAGTTTGACCTGGAGCTGGGCTGCTGTGAGTCACAGGTGATGGTCTAGGCTGCAGTGGGACTGGCCGGCAGCGGGCGTGTGCTTTCGTGAGCTGCCTCCAATGGCCGGCAAGGAACTGCCTCACCTGGGAAGAGCGCAATTATAACACCAACATGGGCCAGTGAAGCGATGTCCTCTACAACTAGACTGAAGAAAAAAAAAAGACAGCAACTTTTCTGTTCCCCTCCCCCAATTCCCTAATAAAATCTTAAAAAAAAAAAAGTATATGAATCCAACTATTTATTTGTTTATTTTAAACTTTCAGATTTTTTTGTTTTAATTTTTGATTTTATTGGGGAACAGCCATGGTCATTGGTTGCACATTGCTTTCGTGCTACAATGGCATAGTTGACTCAGAGAGGGCACAGCTTGCAGTGGCCCCTGTGGGATTGAACCGGCAACATTGGTGTTACCAGCATCATGCTCTAACCAGCCGAGCCAAGCGGCCGTCCCCGAATCCAGCTTTATAAATTGTGCTATTTGGTCAGAGTGCTCAATGACAATGTAAACACTTTTTTTTGTTTTTTGTTTTTTGTTACATCAAGATAGAAAGTAAAAAGTCATATTAGGAACACGTCCCAGAGAGACCCACCACGCTACATCCACGTGATCTGTGACTCCCTAGGCGTTTTATGTCCAAGATCCACTTTGCTGTTGTGTGTCCAGACCCTTTCCCTACACAGGCAAAACGGGCCTCCCCTGGAGGGACTGGGGCTGGCACAGTTCAGGGAAGAGGGAAATGCCTTTTTTCTCCTCCTTTTGGCAGTTTGGAGTGGTTCTAGCCTTTAGTGCCTTTTCTGGCTCTAGAGCCATCCTCTGTTATGGGAACAAGGGATCGTCTTGTTGGTGGCTGATGGAAGTTGCCACCGCCCCAAAGCCAGGGTGGCCCTGCGGCGTCTGCTCGCTACAGGGAGCCGCGTCTCGGCAGCAAGACCTGTTTGGACAGGTGTGCCCTGTCCCCCTTCTTTCTGACCTCAGCCGTTTCTCCTCTGTCTGCAGGTAAACGCCCAGGCCCTTACCAGCGCCTTCTCTCCGCACACCAAGCCTTGGATTGGTCTGGCAGAAGCTCTGGGAATACTGATGCGAGCCTGGGCCGGGTCCCCCAAAGGGACCATCCAGGTGGTAACACAGGGNCTGTGCCCGGGGAGGGATTGTGGACGAAGGCGCCCTGCTCCGAGCCCTGCAGTCTGGTCAGTGTGCTGGAGCCGCGTTGGACGTGTTCACAGAAGTAAGTGCCAGCGGATGGGAAGGGAGGGAGGGAGAGGCAAGTTGCCGAGGAGCTCGGGAAGGTGTAGAAGGCTTTCAGGTCGCTGTCTTTAGGTTCATGGTAAAAGGGAGAAACTGTCAAATTTATGCCAAAAATGAAACCTTTGGTTTAAGGAGTCTTGGCAGAGCTTGGTCCAGAGGCAGCCATGTTGTCTTTTGCAAAAACTCAAGTTTTAAATAGGACACAATGCCTGGTCTCAGGCTCCTCCACTCCTGCCATGTCGATAACTTCGGAGAAGACAGCAGCAAATCAGTTCTGAGGTCGAGGATTTGGGGCAGGGAGAGAGGGGCTAATGTATTGATACGGGTCTCTGAGGAAGTGAATTTCGCTGCTGATTCTTCCCAGTGTCCTCTGACTTTCTTTTCCCTTCCTGTCTGCTGGGGAGGAAAGGAAGCCCAAGGATAGTGGTTAGAAACTTTCCCTTGGTCCCCAGGGTGGGCTGCTTTCCCTGGGACTCCCTCACCCACTCCCCCCATCCTGCCCTCACACCAGATGGAGTGATAAAGGGTGCATTTCCACTTGAGTCCTGTTGACTTCTCTTAAAGGTCAGAGATCCTGGGGAAAGGGCATGGACTTTGGACGAGGCAGTGGGGGTTTGCTGGTTACCTACGAGCTGTGTGGCCTTGGCAAGTCTCCGGCCCTCTCTGAGCCCCCATAGCACTCACTATCTATTCCCTGCCCAGGGTGTACAGTATGTTCAGTTTGTGCTTCTGGTCACCTTTCTCAACTAGATCGTAAGGTCCCTGAAGACAGGGTGTGACTGTCCCTTTCCTGTGTTGCTGTTCCCCCAAGACAGTGCCTTCCCCTGCCCTCCTTGGCCTGCACAGAGCGCATAATACTAATGGTGTCAGGACTCACAGGGCTACGTGGCCCCAATCCATTGGGAGCCAGCGGGCTCTGGGGGTGAATGACCAGAAGAGAAGAGGCCTAAGTAACATTCCCAAAGGCAATACTTTGTGCTCAGTGAGTAGAAGTCATGGAAGGGAGGGACACTGGGGCGGGGGGTAGAGGCATCCAGGTGGGCCCCCTGTTGCAGTGACAACCACTGTGAGGTGTCTGCAAAGAGCATGACAGTAAGTGCTGGAAGGATACAGTGGGGGGAGGAAAACACTGACAACAACAGCTACCACTGGTTGAGAACCGCTTACGTAACTGGTGTGTAATCTCCATGGTGATGTTATGAGGTCCATGCTATTAACCCAGGACACCGAAGGCGCATAGGTAGCAAGTGATGGAGCTGAGGTTATGACCAGGTCCACAGTTCTGTCCATTCTGCTGTGGTGGGACATTCATGATGAAGCCGGTTACTGAGTCCAGTGAGCACCCTGACAAAATAAAAGTAGAAGGTGACATCCGTCCTGCCACCCTCCTCTCCGATTTCCCCCACACCCTGGGGCAGACCGTGGCAGCCAACTGAAAGGTGTCTCTTTCCGAGCAGGAGCCGCCACAGGACCGAGCCTTGGTGGACCATG
>NW_017731597.1:1632167-1654523 GCF_001890085.2 Hipposideros armiger
ACCAAGCCTTGGATTGGTCTGGCAGAAGCTCTGGGAATACTGATGCGAGCCTGGGCCGGGTCCCCCAAAGGGACCATCCAGGTGGTAACACAGGGTGAGTTGGGGACTCTGCAGAGGGAGGGAAAAGAGGGGCATAGGCTCTGCACCCCACTGTGTGTGTCTGCTGCAGGTCACAGACAGTGGGGGACTCCGAGGGGACCTTGGTCATGTGACTCCATTGGTCACATTCTCTCTTGAGTATGGCTCATTTACTGCCGAGTGGGGACAGAACGTGGAGGGGGACAAAAAGTTATTGGGAAATATACTTAACTTTCACAAATAACTTTTGTGCAGTTTTTTTTTTTAATATTTATTTATTTATTTATTTATTTATTTAATTGTATTGGGGAACAGTGTGCTTTCCCAGAACCCATCAGCTCCAAGTCAAGTAGTTGTTTCAATCTAGTTGTGGAGGGTGCAGCCCCGTGGTCCATGTGGGGATCGAACCGGCAAACTTGGTGTTAAGAGCACGGCGCTCCAACTAACTGAGCTAACCGGCCGCCCCTTGTGAAGTATTTTTAAGATGTACATGTTTTGGGTGCGAGAGGGACCTCCACAAGAGATGAGTTTTACGAAGAGGTGGTAGGATTGGTGGAGGAAGTCCCCGGTTAAGCGACAGGGCCTTTGATTCTGGTTTTGACCCTGTTGCTTACCTGCTGTGTGGCTTTCCCTTCTCTGAGCCATGGGTTCTTCATGTGTAAAGTGAGAGTCCGGGTGGGTGTTCCAGCCGAGGCAATGGGGACATTTTGTGCTCTGTGACCTACTCGGGTGGGCCCAATGGCCTTAGGGACGTTGACTCAGCCGGGGAGTGGCAATTCCGAGAACAGTGCCCTCTGCCTGTCTTGTGCTTCAGTGACTGCAGGCTCTGGCCCTTTGCAGTGGTCCAGCCCTTTGCAGATGTGCAGGAGAGGCCAGGGCCAACAGCAGTCCCCTAAGCCCGGCAGAGGCTTGTCTTCCCATCGACTGTTGGGCATCTCCTCACTTGGAGCGACATGGGGGGCAGGGCGGGTAGACCCTGAGCTTTGCTAGTACAGGTCAAGGGCCGAGGCAGGCCCCTGGGTCTCAGCTGCTTCCATTTCCTGAGGCCAGCAAGGGCATGAGTGCCAGGTAGGGGTGGGAGTAATACATTTGTCAAGTGTCCCCTTTGAGAATGACAGGCAGGCAGGGTGGCCAGGGCAGGGCAGGTGTGCGGGGGCAGTGGACTTGGGCTGAGTCTTGGAGAGGAGTTTCTTAGACTGGCTTAGAGTGTCCCAGTGTCCTGCCCTTCTCACCCATTATCTCTTTCTCCAGCTGGCTCTCTGCCCCCTAGAGTAAAGCAGATCTTCCTGGGCTTAGGAGCCTGTGACCCACAGCTACGTGCCAGTGGTCTCCTGCCCCTCCGTGGGGCTCAATAAACGTGCCCTTCTGGTGGCCTCTTTTCATCCCTAGGAACATCCCTGAAGAATGCCGGGAACTGCCTGAGCCCTGCAGTCAGCGTCGGCCTCCTGAAAGACGCTTCCAATCAGGCAGATGTGAACTTGGTGAACGCCAAGCTGCTGATGAAAGAGGCTGGCCTCGATGTGCGTGCCCACCTGCCCTGCCCTTTGCCCCCCTCCCCTCCCCATCAGCACTGCCCTTCTCCCCCCGCATTTTCAGAGCATGCTTACAGCCCTGTTCAGTGAGTGGGGAGCCCTGGGGGCACGTTCTGCTGCTGACAGTCTGCCTGTGAGAGGCAGCCATTGTGCCTTCATCTGCAAAGTGGGGACACTGCCTGCCCCTGAGCGTTGCTATGAGTAAACTAATAACATGTGAAAGTGCTTTGCATATTAAGTGTTCTGTGAATGGGGAGGCGATGGCAGCACCCCCATTTCACAGGCAAGGAAGCCAGGCTGCTTCTGACCAAAGCTGGGAGTCAGCCTCCGACTCCATCCACTGCTCCTCTTACCACGGCACCCGGTTTTTTGCTTCGCTTATAAACTCTGGGAGCTAGCAACACATCCTCTTAGCCTCTGCAGTCCCTGTGGCTTTTCTTTGGCGTCTTTCCCTCTGGTTCTCTTTGTAGAGCAATGTGTTTCTCAGCTAGTGGGAGCTGGCAGAAGCGATAGGCAGCAGGGCTCCCACGTCAGGCCCCCACCCCCCACACACTCTGCTATGGCCTGATCAGGCCACTGCTTCTGCGCAGGAAGCAGTGAGCAGGAGGGGCCAGGCCGGATGTACCCCCAATGCAGGCCTGCTGACCCAGGCCCTTCTCACAGCTCTGCCTCCCTCCCCCGTCCCTGGTTCCCAGCCCTCTCCTCCAAGCCTTTACCTGTATCTGGCACATCTCTCCTTCCCTTGCGGGAGGCCACTGACCATCCCGAAAAGCTCATGTTCAGAGACGTGAGGCTTAGCCCATTGGCCCGCTTCGCTGGCCCTGAACTGCTGACCGTCCTGCCAGGCTGAAGTCCTACAAACCCATCATTGGGCCAAGGGAGAGGGTGGGTGGTGGGTGTGATGCGGCCAGGAGGTGTAACTGTGCCCCCTGCCTTCTCTCTGCAGGTAACCATCTCCCACAACCCTGCCGTGCCAGGGGAGCAGGCCTGCGGGGAAGGCCTCCTGACCGTGGCCTTGGCAGGGGCCCCCTACCAGGCCGTAGGCTTGGTCCAGGGCACCACACCGGTGCTGCTGGCACTCAATGGAGCTGTCTTCAGACCGGAAGTGCCTCTTCGCAAGGGGCTGCCCCTGCTCCTGTTCCGGGCTCAGCCCTCGAACCCTGCGATGCTGCCGACCATGATTGGTGAGGAGGGGCCTGTATGGCTGGCCGGTGCCCTTGAGGCAAGGGCGGCTGGGCGTGTGCGTGTGTCTGTGTGTATCCTGGGATGGGGTTCCACAGACCTTTGCCTCCTTCAGCTCCTCTCCAGCCTCAGGGCATCTGGAACTCACCAGACAGAGGGTCTGTGATGCCAGCTTCCAGACCACTGGGGAGTAGACACAGAGTTTAGAGGGAGCTGCCTTATCTGAGGCCACAGAGCAGTGTGTTGGGGGTTGGACCCCGGAGCCCCTGTTACCTGGGCTGCTTTTCATGTTAAGCACACGCCGTGGACCTGCGTTTGGAGCCAGCTCCCAGGAAGGAGCTCAGAGCCGTCGTGTATAGGTTTCCTCGTCTTGGTTTCCTTCTCCTGACCCCAACAAAGCCTGTCACACACCCCTGCAGCATCATGGGCACCCTGCCCTGCCCCAGTCCCCTGGCGCCCCGGGAGTTTTGGAGCACTTCCGAGTTTGGCAGAGTATCCACAGACCTCAAAGGGCCTCATTTCACCCTCTCTGCCAGCTGCCCGGAGGAACTCTCCTCTTTTTTCTCGCTGTTGGTCTGGACGAAGCTGGCAGCCAGCAAGTCAGGGAGTGCTCTAGCTTGGTGGTTCATCTTCCTTCCCCCGCCTCGCCTGATGGTCAGAGTGTTTTCTCTAAAGCTGGACAGATGCCCTGTTCCCTCTCAGCTCTGTGGCTCTGAGACCATTCCTCCCCCACCCCGCAGCTTTGATCACAGGAGTCTGAGATGCCCAACTCTCACCACTCCTTCCTCTACTCTCCATGCCAACCGGGGGTTTCTTCTTCTTCCTAGGGCTCCTGGCAGAGGCAGGCGTGCAGCTGCTGTCCTACCAGACCTCGGCGGTGTCGGACGGGGAGGCCTGGCACGTCATGAGCGTCTCCTCCCTGCTGCCCAGCCTGGAGGCCTGGAAGCAGCACGTGACCGAGGCTTTTCAGTTCCATTTCTAACCTCAGGGCCCACCAGGCCCAGCCTCTGGGGCTTTTGTGAAGAAACCTGCCCACTGTGATCAACAGAGAGATCGTATTCCTGGGGTTGACACTGCTTATGCTGCAGACCTTGTCTGACCCCTGCAGTAAAGCAATAAACCACCTAATAAAGAGCCCGCCCCAAATCTCTGCCATCTCCGTATTGTCATTACCTGGAACACCCCCCAGAGGGCGTCCGCAGGCAGCCATGGGGTTGGTTTTCGTTGCCGGAGGGTAGGGTGTGCTGAAGGAGAAATGGATGGGGAAGCCATTCCTGGGTATGGGTGCTCTGAAGAGGAGCCCCCTCCAATCTCAGGTTTTTCAGAGGCATTTTAACAGGCACAAAGCTTGGCATTTCATATGCCTTCCATCTTGGAATATATGTGCAAGCGTTTTGTGCCAGGCACAGGGCTAGGTCATTTGCCTAAGGGAGTCATTAAAACCCAGACATTTGCCTCTATCTGGCGGGAAGGACAGCACACCGGTTACTGGAAACACTGAGAAAAGGGCTACAGCAGGTGCGTATGAAATGAGTCCAGAGGAGGAAGTAATTGAGCTGGGATGTTTGGGAGGATTTTATACGGGGAAGAAAGCTCGTGAGTGTAGGTAGGCATGGGGCATGAGAATACCTGGCAAGTTCACAAAGCCAGCTCCATTTGGGTTGGATAGTGTATTGATTTTTTTTCTTAAAGATGATTTTTATGAAACATGACAGAATGGCACTCGCTGATCACCTTTTGAGGGTGCTTTCCCCCATTTATTGGGGATGATGTGTCCCTGCCTTGTGCCCAGTAGCTTATGTGTTTGCGAACTTGGGGTTCAGGCCTGGCACAAGGCAGCTGCTTGGCACTGATAGGAGCGAACCCACCACTTGGGCCTCCTTTGTGCCGAGATTGAGCTAAAGGTTGGTAAGAAGGCCACCGGGCTGTGCCAGGTCTGCAGTGAGCTCAGACACGTGTGTTGTGGCTTTGCTGTGGAGACCTGGAAGGGGGTGGGCCTGGACCCCAACAGCAAGGTTGGCTTTGAGCAGCTCTGACCTTGAACACTGTTTAGTTCCTGGGAGCCTTTGTTCCCTCATCAGTAAGAGGGAAAATGATGCCTCTCTCGCAGACCTGCAGTGAGGATTAAATGGATTAAAGTGGTTTGTGGGAAGAACCCAAGGTGACCTTGGTTTCTTCATTGCTGTGCCTTTTATTGAACGTGGAGGAGTAGGTCTCACTCAGCCCCTTACACAGAAATCCGTGCACCAAACGGCCTGTCCCTGGATCTTGTAATGTTCGGATCTGGACGGAGTGTCCTGACTATCAGACAACCTATCGCCTCCTACTGGAAAGAGGCCATGTGGCATCTGGTGAGGGAGCCCACTGAGCTGGAAAAACAGGCTGAGGTTGATGAAATTAAAAGTTGAGGCCTTTTGAGCTTCTTTGCTCAGCCCGCTCCAAACTCTTTGGAGTATGCTTTTTCTCCTAATAATGGCCCTGAGCCATCTCGACTGCTCGGGCCGCTTCTATTTCCTTGAAGTGTACTATCTCTTCTAATAAACTTTTTTCACCACTTCAAAAAGGAAAAAAAGCTGAGCTCAATTCTCAGCCTCCTAGCCTCTTGCCTCAAAAACTCCCTAGACAAGCCACATTCTGCACTCTCAGGTAGTCAGATCAATTCTAGAAACCCAAATGACTTGCGCATTCCAAAATATCTTCCTAGCCATGGGTGGCACCACAAAGCACAGCACAATTTCATTGCATTGCCCTTGTCCCGGGTCCCCCGTCCATTCAGCTGGTGCCACAGAGGGTGCTGTTTATTCCTTTGTGTTACTTTGCTTTGCAGCACTGCTTAACTTGCCAGTGGAATTTCATTCTTGTGGATCTTGGCCTGGAAGCTGGTTTGTGGAAGCTCAGTGGGGAGGCAAATGCTGAAGCAGGCTGGAGCTGGGAGTGCTGACTCCTGGAACGCTGAAATTTATCACAGAAACTGTGTGTGTGTGTGTGTGTGTGTGTGTGTGTGTGTGTGTGTGTGTGTGTGTAGTGCATCCCCTGGAGACCTGAAGTTGCCTTGTGGGCAGTGAGTCGGTCTGTTCTTCACATCTGTTTGAATAGAATATATTCAGCATTCTTTTTCTTTCTTTTTTAAAATTTTATTGGGGAACAGTGTGTTTTTACAGGACCCATCAGCTCCAAATCGAGTAGTTGTTTCAGTTTAGTTGTGGAGGGCGCAGCTCAGTGGCCCATGTGGGGATTGAACCAGCAACCTTGGTGCTATGAGCCTGCGCTCTAACCACCTGAGCTAACCGGCCGCCCCCATGTTGAGCATTCTTGCTTGAGGTGACGATGACATGGCTCAATGTCCTATTCCAAGAATCACTCCATCCTCTTTCCTGCTGTAGGTCGCCTTGGGTGATTTTTTTTTTCCCCACGCAAGGAAGTGCTTTATCTGCATGATATTAGCAGACCTTAGGGTGAAAGTGGTGACAGAGCAACTGGAAAACTCATTTCCTCCTACGTTGACCTTACACAGGAAGAGGGCTATGTTGAGAGCCAGCAGGAGTCAAGTGTGAAGGAGGTGGATCCCAGAACTGCCTGAGGAAGGCCGGCGCTCAGGATCAAAGGCAGTGAACACTGGAGTTGGAGGGGCGGGAACGTCCGTGCAATGCTGGCGGTGAGCAGCGCCACTCTGAGTGCCCTCAGTTGAACCAGGCTGATATTCAGCAAGTGTGCGGGGGTCTGGGCACCACCCATTCAACTGGTCAGCACTGGGTGCTATGGGAGGTCCTGGTTATTAGGGCCAATGGAGGCGGTTTTAGCACCAACAGCTCCGGGTGAACTCCTGTATGGACAGAGGGCAAGGCCCAGAGTCTGATCTCCAGAACGCAGGTACCGATGGGCTTTTCTCCCAGGACTATGGACACGACTCGGGAGATCTCAGGACAGGCGCACAGTGTCTCGTCAGGAATGCCACACCAACTTGTAAAGCGGAGCAGGCCGCAAGGGGCAGCAAAGGGGCTTCTAAGCGGCAGCCACAGTTGGTGTCATAGGATGGAAGCTGAGCAAGCCCGGGAAGAGGGCCTGGGAAGGGAGTCGGCTGGCGCTGGAGTCGCTGCTCAAATGGGGGTTTATCTCGGATTTGCGGTCTTTTCCGGTGCCTGAGGGGACGTGAACAGCGTTGGGCAGGCAGCGAAGTGGGTGGGCCCAGCATCTCCTTCCCACGTGTCCAGTGTCCCGTCATCCCTGGGGCCCCCCAACCAGCCCTGCCCCCCACCAATGGAAACGATCCTCTTCTCCAAAGTGTCCGATTCTCTTGGGATGGCTGAGGAAACTTTCTAAAAGGAAATGAATGACAACCTCCTGGTGTCTCCCTCTCTCCACTCCCATCTTTAGCTCATCCCCCACCTCCCCTACCATTGCTACTGTATTTTACGAGGGGATTTGGGAAAAGCAGTGCCCTAACCAAGGAGTCCAGCAATCCTCTAAGGCAGCGGTTCTCAACCTTCCTAATGCCGCAACCCCTTAATACAGTTCCTCATGTTGCGGTGACCCCCAACCATAAAATTCTCTTCGTTGCTACTCTATAACTGTAATTTTGCTACTGTTATGAATCGTAATGTATATATCTTTTTGTTTTCCAATGGTCTTAGGCGACCCCTGTGAAAGGGTCGTTCGACCCCCAAAGGGGTCGCGACCCACAGGTTGAGAGCCGCCTCTAATGGAAAAATGTCCTGATAGGTTTCAAAAGGGTTTTTTGTTTTTGTTTTTGGCTGGAGAAGCCAAAACCTTACCCTATTAACCTCTGCCCTGTGTTTATTTGTCTAGATGAACTCTGGCACCACATGACCAAGGAGCTTTGATGTACAGCTGCCTTCGTCCTTTCTGGGCCCTGCAGGCATCTGTAGCTCAGGGCAGGAAGCTGGAGGGACCTCAGCTGTTTCACCACCTGTGTTTTCCCCTCCCCTCTTAGAGAATGGTGTAGGAGCAGGAGAGGGCGGGGGAGAGAAGGGGAGATTGTAAACTGAGTGCTCTGCGATTTTACCACTGGGGGGTAGCTGCAGGCTCCAGTTGGGGGGAAAGTAAGGACCCCCAGAGCCGGGAGGTCTGGCAGGCTTCTCTGAGTGTCAGCTGGTGCATTTTTTCATGTTCTGGTATCTAGGAAATACAGGAGTCATTTCCTCCTGTATTTTTCCTCTCTCTCTCTCTTTTTATTTTAAGATTTTATTGGGGAATTGAGGAATTGGGGAAGGGGAACAGCCAAGTTGTTGTCCTTCAATCTTAGTTGAGGGCGCAGCTAGCTCAGCTCCAAGTCCAGACACCATCCGGCCGCCTGTCGGCAGCTCAGCTCAAGATGCTGTGTTCAGTCTTAGTTGTGGGTGGGCGTAGCCCACCATCCCATGCGGGAGTCAAACCGGCAACCTTGTTGTTAGGAGCACGTGCTATCATCAGCTGAGCCATCCTTCCACCTGTTGGCAGCTCAGTGCCAGCTCAGCTCAGGCGCAGCGTCACTGGCCCATGTGGGAATCGAACCAGCAACCCTGTTGCTCAGAGCTCGCTCTTTTAACCAACTGAGCCACTCAGCCTGCCCCATTTTTTTCTTCTTGAGTATAACTTTATTGCTTGTGATTTTTGTTTCCGTGCACAATTGGGGTCTAGTAGCCTCTCTTGCCTTTTGTTTTTATCCTTTTTATTATATGTTTCAAGTGGACAACATTATAATTCAACATCTGTATATACTACAAAGTGATCACTCCTGCCCCCCAAAAAGAGTCTGGGTACCGTCCATCACACACTGTTGACTCCCTTTACCTCCTCCCCCACTTCTCTGTCTCTTTAATTGTGTTATATATATTAGCTTAGTACCAGGTATAACATTTAGAAATTCACAGAAAATCTTAAGAAATGAATCAAGGTATAACAGCACGGAAATTTAATGATAATAATAATAATAATAACAACAACAACAAAGCTATACCAAATGGTAAGCGAGCTATCTGGATCTTGAAGGAGATAGCCCATCAGCCACATTTCTGGGGGTCAGTGATTCAAGGCTAGGCCTCTTCTCCATCTCTTTTCCATGAAGGGTCCCTGGTCCACAGCAGCAAAAGCTCAGGGCAGTGACCAAGCAGGAAAAGGACCCCCTGAGGGTGGCCCCTCCCTCTCCAGGGCTACGTTTATGCGGGCTGCTGTGTCCAATCCAATTTATTTACCAGCTGAGAGTGGGTTGTTGGTTTTCTGTTTTTTGATTCCTGGGCAAAAGCTCTGCTAGCACCCTCTTCCCAGAAACCACTCCATGGAGCTGTAGAATTTGAAAAAAACAAAAGCAGGACATTCAATGTCTCATCCTGGGCATCCCCACCCCCAGTACCTGCTTCCTGCCGGAGGTGGCAGGGCTGTGCCCAGGGGGGGCGCTCTCCTAACTGCATCCTGAGGTTATCCATGCGCCACTGCACTCCACCCCCCAGCCTGGATGCCTGAGGTACCGGTGCCCAGCACCACCGCCACCACCGCCACCACCGGAGCCCAGACTGGGAGGCGGGCAGGGTCCCCATGACGCGTTCTGCCTGGTAAGAGAGCAGGCTGGGCAGTGCAGAGCTCCACAGAGCGCTGACCGACCTAAAATCCTTATTTCGGCTAAAATCTCATTGGGGTAGGTTTTTGGCTTGTCAGTCATTGACTGAGACGAGTGCATTGAGTTGCAGCTTTTCTCTTCTACGGTACACCAGGTACACCAGGCGCGGTGCTGCCTACGCACTGCCACTGCGAGAAGCTGTGGACAAGGAGCGGGAGCAAGCCTGCCCCTGAAAATCCCAAATTTCTCTTTCTCCCTCTCTCCTCCTCCCTGCCCAGCCCTGCCTCCCTCCCCGCTCCTGTGCTCCTGATGACAGAACTAGCTTCACACAGATAACCCCCTCTTTGCCACTGTCATGCCCTTAAGAACCCCATTTTAAACAAACAATTCCTTGGCAGTACCAAAGCTGGTGAACCTGCTTATAAGGGTGAAATCTGGTAAATCAATAAGGTATTGTAATTAAACTTCGCCAGTTTGCAGTTGGATCCATCCTGATATTCAGCTGTTTCTCCTCCCACCGATTAACTGAAGAACTCTGTTCCCTTTTTCAGGCTACTCATACCTCGTTACTTAACAAACATCCTAACCTGAAAAGAACAGCTTCTTTAATCCTGGGGTTCCCAGACTTCGAGACCCAAGATCACCACCCTCTAGCAGTTTTTCACAGATGGCTACTGGACAATACGAGTTAAGATAACATTGAGACAGGCCTGAGGCCTCAGAAGACCCTGGGAGACGACTTCTCAACAGTTAGCCCTTTCCTTTGTTCTTTCCCATTTACC
The DNA here is from genome assembly GCF_001890085.2 of Hipposideros armiger. NCBI lineage: Eukaryota > Metazoa > Chordata > Mammalia > Chiroptera > Hipposideridae > Hipposideros > Hipposideros armiger. Next base: position 1,642,295 of record NW_017731597.1, read on the forward strand.
TGCCTATAAAACCTTCTGACCAGTCTAGGAACAGGGGGTGGCCTTTGGACAGGAGTCTGCCATCCTCCCAAAATGCCGGCGTTCTGAAGAAACCTGCTTTCTTTCCACCAACCATGTCTCTCGATGTTTAACTTTTGCAAGTGGCAGGCAGCCCNCTGGCACTCAATGGAGCTGTCTTCAGACCGGAAGTGCCTCTTCGCAAGGGGCTGCCCCTGCTCCTGTTCCGGGCTCAGCCCTCGAACCCTGCGATGCTGCCGACCATGATTGGTGAGGAGGGGCCTGTATGGCTGGCCGGTGCCCTTGAGGCAAGGGCGGCTGGGCGTGTGCGTGTGTCTGTGTGTATCCTGGGATGGGGTTCCACAGACCTTTGCCTCCTTCAGCTCCTCTCCAGCCTCAGGGCATCTGGAACTCACCAGACAGAGGGTCTGTGATGCCAGCTTCCAGACCACTGGGGAGTAGACACAGAGTTTAGAGGGAGCTGCCTTATCTGAGGCCACAGAGCAGTGTGTTGGGGGTTGGACCCCGGAGCCCCTGTTACCTGGGCTGCTTTTCATGTTAAGCACACGCCGTGGACCTGCGTTTGGAGCCAGCTCCCAGGAAGGAGCTCAGAGCCGTCGTGTATAGGTTTCCTCGTCTTGGTTTCCTTCTCCTGACCCCAACAAAGCCTGTCACACACCCCTGCAGCATCATGGGCACCCTGCCCTGCCCCAGTCCCCTGGCGCCCCGGGAGTTTTGGAGCACTTCCGAGTTTGGCAGAGTATCCACAGACCTCAAAGGGCCTCATTTCACCCTCTCTGCCAGCTGCCCGGAGGAACTCTCCTCTTTTTTCTCGCTGTTGGTCTGGACGAAGCTGGCAGCCAGCAAGTCAGGGAGTGCTCTAGCTTGGTGGTTCATCTTCCTTCCCCCGCCTCGCCTGATGGTCAGAGTGTTTTCTCTAAAGCTGGACAGATGCCCTGTTCCCTCTCAGCTCTGTGGCTCTGAGACCATTCCTCCCCCACCCCGCAGCTTTGATCACAGGAGTCTGAGATGCCCAACTCTCACCACTCCTTCCTCTACTCTCCATGCCAACCGGGGGTTTCTTCTTCTTCCTAGGGCTCCTGGCAGAGGCAGGCGTGCAGCTGCTGTCCTACCAGACCTCGGCGGTGTCGGACGGGGAGGCCTGGCACGTCATGAGCGTCTCCTCCCTNATCTCATGTGGGAGTCGAACTGGCAACCTTGTTGTTAGGAGCACGTGCTCTCACCAGCTGAGCCATCCTGCCACCTGTTGGCAGCTCAGTGTCAGCTCAGCTCGGGCGCAGCTCACTGGCCCATGTGGGAATTGAACTGGCGACCCTGTTGCTCAGAGCTTGTGCTTTTAACCAACTGAGCCATTAGACTGGCCCTGGTTACTGTTGTTTTAAAACCACCATCTGGTCTCTCTAGTCATACCTTTAGCTTTGGTTTACTTTTCTTTTGTTGCTTTTTGGGGCAATATTTTCTTTGCTAGGGAAAGCGAGCAGTTGGGTGGAGACAGTACTATTAGTTGATAACTTATCATGCATTCATTCAATCTGTTTGACGGTCCTGGAAAATTGGTGTGATTTTTAGAACTGAGACAACTAGGAAAAGTTCCAGAATCTTCCCAAAGATAAAGAGCTAAGTAGTGAATGCCACAGGTCAGTTTAGATTTGGATATCTAGCTCCAAAGTCTGGGCTCTTTCAACTGTCACATAGGTGGCATTTTTGAAGACCATACACCTGGCTTTCAAGGGACTACACTGTCCAGTGCCCTGTTTTGGGTGGTCAACTACAGTCTACACTGCAAAGCCACGTGCTGCCTCCTCCGTCTTCACAACTCTGCCTTCTGCTTCCCTACCCAGTTCTCACCCTGGGGCACCTAACAGGTCTCCTGCCAATCATATCTCATGGACATCTTCACCCTGACCTGCGATGTTCTAGATTGCCATGCGTCCCTGGTTCTCAGCCACTGGCGTGGAATCTGAGAAAAGCTGCTTCCTCCTTCCCTCCCCCTGGCCTTTCCTTACCCTTGTGGAAGAATTGCTCTCTTTGGTTCATCACTTCTGTGAACTCCTGGGCAGACATCCGCTTCCGGGAGTCCAGGCGTTTTGGCAGGTCTGAGGTACTAGACACCAGCTTTTCCAGGGGGGAGCCTGGAAAGCAAAAACAAGACTGATCAACGTGCGTCACGGCCATGGTCACTGCTACGTTTCCTGAGTCCAGCAGAGAAGCTGGGCTCTGTGGGAGCTCGAACTGGGGGAAAGTTCTCTGTGGGCAGATTACAATGCCAAGAAATAATGAGGGTCAGAACACATCATGTTAGCAAGATATATGGGCAGATACACTCATGTCATCAAGGTACATCCCGCAGAGCACTTAGATGAGTGTCTCGGATCACACCCGCCATAAAATAATCAACAAATATTCACTGGATATCTCAAACCCACCACCTTCTCCATCACCAGCTGCAACCAAACCATCATTACCTCTGGCCTGGACTCTTTGCTGGAACAACCTGCCTAATTTCCCCATAACCACCTTTGTTCCTCTTCAATCTAGTCTCTCCATAGTAGCCAGGGAAGTGCCTCAGATACATTAATCAGATAAATTTACTCCATTGTTGAAACCCCTTTGCTCTCAATCACATTATTCTGCCCAAGCAAGAGGGAGGTAACCTCAGGGAGCGGTCAGGTAGAAAATGGGCCCTTCCACTGGATGAATCTTGTCAGAAGTGCCTGACAGGAAGACGGGACTCACCTGGAGAAGCATCCTGGGACACTCGAAATGAAAAAAAGCTTGCTGCCAACCCAGAGCCATAGGAGAAGGCGCCAATCCTGGAACCAGCCAAGTCCTGGGCAGAGCGCCTGCAAGAGAAGAAATCAGAACCCAGAAAACACGTTGGCATGACAGTCTGCCCGTCAAATAAACCACCAACCTATCAGCCCAATCGAGTCCACCTCTTGCAACTTAGAGATGGCTTCTGGGCACTCTACACAAAGGGGAACTTTTGAAAGACCAGGGGATAGGCCCAGGAGGAGGACAGCATGCTAAGAGGAGAGCCGCTGAAATCCAACCTACAGAAGGCACAGTGAGCATTACGGGATTTTGGGGTGTAGAAGGAACTTCTCCCCATTCATGAGGACAAGATGAGTTCGTTGGACTCTGAAGGCATCTCCAAGTGGAGGTCAGACCACTGGACTCACCTTCCAGACTTCCATGTTCACTGGTGACACTTTACCAGTCGTAACTCTTTTATCGTCCCCTCATTTGTAATAATTTCATCAAGTTCATATATACTGGGGATGCCCCAAAAATGTACACATATGACGTTTACATCTTTTGTTATTGGTATATATTGAGTATTACAATTTTAATACAGTTTTTTCCTTTCTTAAAATGTGTATACATTTTTTGGGCACCCTCTGTATATGTATCTCCTATGTTATCTGCATGTACTATATAGTACAAGTATTTCCTTATAAAACCCACAAAATAGAATGTCAATAAAAATGACAGTTAACATTTGAGTATTGCTAAGCATTAAAGTTTTAATTGCTTTAGGCATTTAACATGCATCAAAACCCTAGAAGGTACATATTGTTACTGTGCATATTTTATAGCTGGAGGAAGTAAGGCATACAGAGGTGAAGTATTTTTCCAAGGTCAAACCTAATAAGCGGTAGAGATTTGAACCTAGGTTGTGGGCTCCAAAGCTAGACTTTCTTAACTACCATGCTTTACTGAGCAGAGATATTAAATAGAGGAGACAAAAATATGCATAAAACTTCTATTTCTTGCTGTACCAAATAGACCCTGAGAAATATTGCACAGCCCCTGGCATAAAACATGTACTTCACTTTGGAGATAACTGGTTAATACTGATAATAAACCTGCCTATACACACCGTGTTTCCCTCAAAATAAGACCTAACTGGAAAATAAGCCCTAGCATGATTTTCAGGGTGCTTGTAATATAAGCCCTACCCCAAAATAAGCCCCAGTTAAGATCGTCAGCCAGACATGGCTGTATTTGAATAAATGTAGATTTTTGTGCATGAATAAATGAATAAAATGCATCTTTTGGAGCAAAAATTAATATAAGACCTGGTCTTATTTTCAGGGAAACACGTTATACCTTTGAAACAAATTTCTTTCCCTTCTCTTCCTTCCCTCCCTCCTTCCCTTCCTTCCTTCTTAAAAAAAAAAAAGAAAAGAGAAGAAAATCTGAACCAGAAGAGGAACCGAACTGGATGGACCCCTGAGACCACCACAGGGGTGAGGGGGTAGGAGGTGGGGCCAGATGCGGGACTCACTGGGACAGGAGTGAGGCCAGGCATCCGTAGAGGGACGAGGTGTACGTGTTCCCGTTGTGCGTGGAGAAGTACAGGGAGGGCTTGGTTTTCTTGTTGAACATGTCCAGTGAGGCCTTCTCAAATGCTTTCTCCACGTCCTTGTTGTTGTAGGTGTCTTCCAGCTTTAGGCCCCTGCGAGGCAGCCAGAGGAACAGGCCAGGTGAGAAGCCACAGGAGGGGGAGGGAGGCAACAAGGGGAGAAGCAGCGGCTTCCAGAGAGAAGGCTTGGGGGCACCTGGTTTCATTATAGGATGTTTGGAAATACAGAACCATGCAAAGAAGAAAATCTCACTAACAGTCCTACCCTTTAGAGGGAGCACTGCTTCCTATTTTTCTTGTGGAATCCATCCCTACTTTCATTAGTTTATTGGAAAATAAAAATCACACCATACATTCTGCTTAGCACGCTTCCTTAACTAATTTTCTCTATGACATTAAGTCATCTTCTAGGACATTGTTTTTCAAGGCTGCAGAAATTAGTGAGCCAAAAGGTATGTGCCTCTTTAAGGACTTAGCGTCAAATTTTCCTACTACTCCCCAAAACCCGTGTCTCAATTTACACATCCATCATTGCTCATTTTTCCACAGCCTCTCCAATTCTGGGTATTCAAATTTTTTAACAAAACGACGTAAGGAACATGGCAACTTGTTCAACTTTGTTACTAATGAGTGTGCACATTTAAAAATATGATGACATGCATTTCTCCTTTGAGGAATTTCTTATCCATATCCTTTGTTCAGTTTTCTACTGGGGTGTTTATCTTATTATTGATGAGACTTGCGTATATTAAAGATACTAAGCTAGTCTCTTTGCTATATATTAGAATTTTTTTTTCTTTTCTCATGGGGAGGGTCTTATAAGCAGTGTATGTGTTAATTTGGGGGTTTTAGTTAAGTGTCAGGGTTACTAGTGGTAGTTAGTGATAGCGGCAGATACTGGTAGAATACTGCAAACCTTGACATGAACAGTTATCAAGAAGAAAGGGAAAGATGGCCTTCCCAGTGGGAACTCTTTGTACTGAAGATTCTTCTTTTCTAAACGTCTCAGAGTACTACATTAATAAATGGCATCCTTTTTGCTTTATTGACATCTAAAGGGGGGAGTTAGACTATCTTCATTTCATAGACAAGAGAAACTGAGGCAATAAGCAAGACGTTAATGAGGTCAATGGCAAGTCAGAATGACAGTGGACACTGCACAGGTTGCTGTCTTTTTTTTTTTAGAATTTTTTTATTGTGAAATACACATTAAAAAAATTAGTTTCAGCTGTACAACACAGTGCAATAGTTATACTTTTTACCCCTCACAGTGACAACCCCCTCCCCCAATCCGCTGCCCCACTACCCCCCATATCATATATGTCTATTACAATTCCCTTGACTCCACTCCCACACTATACTCCACCACAGGTTGCTGTCTTGTACTGCGATTATTTGTTTCTAGGTGTTTCTGTCCATATCAACTTGTGAGAGCCTCTAAGCAGGGATCATGGAGTCACATTCATTTTTGTGTCCCCAGAGTTTAGTATGATGCCTGACAGAGGGGATGTTCATCAAATGTTTATTGACTGAATGGTAAGACCATACTCCCTCTCCCCCTTTTCGTTCTCTGAAGCTTTTTAATGTCACTTGATCTAGAGGTCCTGGCCAACTCCCTGTGCTCCCTGAGATAAAAGGCGGAGGGCCCCATTTAGACAAGGACCCCTGTTAGGACTTGGTGTCACTTCTATTGTGTTGGAGAATTGTCCTTGTTTTTCCCCCACTGGAGAGATTGGTGGTCCAGACTCAAGGCGTTAGGAAGCCTCCTCTTCCCTCACCCCTCACGAGTCTCTAGGCTCCCCACATCAGGAGGACTCACCTGAAGGCCTCCAGCCCCTTGTAGAGGCTGTTCTGTGTGTCGCTGCTGGCTGACAGGAAGTCATTGAACATCAGACGAGCCAGGGATTTCTGAACCAACTTGCAGAAGGGGGTGTGGAAGATCATAAACTGTAAATCATCAAGAGTAAAAGGTCGATCGATGCCAGCTGAAAGAGGAAGTGTGACAGCAAGGATGTGGCATGACAGACAAGCCATTGACACCCACTCTCCAAGATCTAACTGTACCGAGGGATGCTAGGCCTCTCAGAGAACTAGCTCCTACCTCCAGCAAACCCTCATAAGGTTAGTTCATTCATTATACAAGCATTTCACTGAGCACACTCCTTATAAAGAAACAAGGGAAAGAAATAAATATATCCTTCCTCTCTACTATTGCCAACCTCTGAGACAGATAATCCCTCCAAATCAGACTCGTGTTCTACAATTTTCTCTATTTTCCAGAGTCTCCAAAAATACGAAGCTTAGTGATGTCTCCAAGGTTACTCAACTTGAAAATGTCTGGCTTTGGATTTAGGTTCCAATGTTTCTGACTCAGCAATACAGACTGCTCCTCTCACTTTCAAGAGGAGGGTGATGCACCCTCTGCCCCTAGGACAGTTGACACTTTAATGCTGAGACCCGGGGCAGCATCGATCAAATTCCATATGAGAATAAGGAGTAAAATTATTAGAATGCCACAAGAGTTCAGAGGAGGCGAGAACAATTAGCCAGTAGCAATTTGACGGTGGATGGGCAGAGGCAGAGAGGTCCAAGTGGACTCCTCAGCCATGGGAGGTGGCTGTGGCAGCCAGCATTTCACCCAGTGTGGTGCAAAGGGGCAAGCAGTGGCTCCTTTAGCCACCCCATCCATGCTCAGCACATGCCTTTTCCCACACTGAAATTTGCTGGTTACAGGAGCCCACCTGGGTGTGGCTAAGCAGGTAAGAACCCTTTCTATTTTTTAAAAGTAGGCTTCACTGTAGATTTAAAACAAGATTTGTTTCTTTTCCGACTATGAAAGCAGTCCATGTTTTTTTTTTAGCTGGAAAATTCAGAAACTGAAAGTGAAAATAAAATCAACATGTAATGCTACTATCCAGAGAAAAATCGCTGATGACAGCATACCGAAAATACAGGTAAGATGTTTCAACATCCACAAGACTTTAAAAGGTGGCAAACTGCCAACAAAGAGTCAAATCACTCCTGACTTCAACGGAAATAATTCTCTTGAGATCATTTTCAGAGGCGAGAAGACACCTTATCTTAAGCATTCAGGACAAACTCTTGGCCCCATGTACACAGAGCCCCCACTTTCTGCCCTTGGGGCCCCGTACCTTGCTTGTACTGGTTTTGGGTTTTCTGACGGTATACTGCGTAACATCGGTCCAAGGCACGTAAGTAGCACTGGATGGAGAGCTTCCCGTCCACCATCGGGTACTCTGAAGCCCCATCGGGTTTGTAGAAGTCGTATACGTTCTCCATGTGGGTCCCCCGGAGCCCTGGCAAGGCACACAAGGGACTCAGAGACTCACAGTGCAGCCCATCCACATCAAGCAAAGAGGATAGGAGAACCATGCGCAAATAGTCCCCAGGTTATCTGTCTCGCGCCCAAGCCCGAGCCCACTCAACATCCCTCACATGTTCAAGGGAGCTGAAGAGATCGTTGCTCTTATGTAAATGAGGTTTACTTTTCCCCTTCCACACCTATGTGAGTTTAACAAAATCTGAAATAGACGCCAAGGGTCTCAAAGGAAACATTTTCCCTTTATACCCAATTATCTTCTTTTATCTTCAATGGCCAGTTTAGCTCCCTAAGGGCCTTGTCAGCAGCACCAACAGCATTTATTCCACCCATCATTATTCCAGTGTGATGGTGCAGATGAGGAAACCTCCCTGATTCCTCTCTCCCCTCCCTCTCCTGCCCTCTGCTCCCCCGTCAGGCCTTTTGAAGGCAAGTGACATCGTCCCCAAACCCATCCTTCAGCCCTGAGGAGTGGGAATGCCAGTTTGCGATTAGGAGCTATGCATTTGGCCACGCCGTCCATGCACAGGTCACTACAAACCTCTCTCAAGGACCAGAGGGGCATTGGGCCCAACCAGCATTGCCACGGCTCCAGCCCCACCTGTGGGGCGAGCATTGCCTTTGGGATAGACTGCAATGTCTCCACAGACCACCATTGCATAGCGACCTGTCAGGAGAGACAAAAAATATTATCACCACTAACAAATCTCGAGTAGATTGAGTGCCTCTGGTGTACCAGCCCAATTTTATATACTGAAGATAGACCATTGAACAAAACCAAAAACCCCTGCCTTGTGGAGCTTATGTTCTCGTGAGACTCATCATGACACATTTGAAATGCCAAGTCAAAACTCAGCGTCCTGTTATTCTAGCTGTACAACGCTCACTTATTCAGAACTCTTGTTTCGAATTCCCTGAAAAATTTATTAACTGGTACTTTGGGAGATAATTTAGGTTTGTACCCATCACCTTCTAGCCCTCTGGCTAAAATTCCTTCCAATAGAAGGTCAAAGGATAGGGAGGGAGACTCACATTTGAAATACTAGCTAGACACTAGTTATCGTCAAACAATTCTTAAAACCATCCAGTGAGGCAGGTAACACCCACATTTACAGAGGAAGACACTGCCTTCCAGAGAGATGAAGTAACTTGTCTAAGGTCACCCACTTAGTGAATATGGAATTTGATATTTAAACCCAGTTCTGACTGGATCGTAAACCATGTGCTTTGAACGACTTGGTACAACTCTCATTGTGAAAAGGGTTTATGTTGAGTAACCACGTTTAATGTAGGCGATCCATAGTTGCTACCTCTATATTAGTCAGGCTATTATTCAATAAATGATTGTTGTCTTGACTATTATTTTTCCACCGTCATCTGATAGTACTGTGACCCCCCCACCCCACTTGAGTCTGTGGGACAGATAATGGTAGTGATTTTAGTATTCTATCTAACCTGTAAAGAAGACCCCAGGAGTTATCCCAGTACTGTGTTGGGAGCCATATTTCTATGTAATTGAATCCTCATGATAAGCCTATATATCAGATACAGTTACCTCCTCTTTATAGACAAAGAAATTGAGGCCCAAAGAAGTTAGGTCACTTGGCTAGAGTCACACAGCTATTGGATAATATGATAAAGATTCAGAGTTAGGATTCCAACCCAAGTTCAGTGAAACCCAAGAACCTTCTCTAAGAATTATAACAACTCCAACTCCAACCCCAACAAAAAGTATATATATAAATATATATCTATGAAATATATATCTATGAAATATATATATATATTTGGAAACTATAGAAGAGTATTTAGAAGCCATTAAGGAAAAGATCAGTAAATTTGGCTACCTGAACATTAAAACTTTCTATCAGGTACAAACTCAAAGGACAAACTGGGGAAGTATTTACAATACTTATATCAAACAAAAAGCTATTTTCTTTTATTCATAACAGTCTCATAAAAAAGACAAGGTATGTAATAAGAAAATGGCCAGTGAACATTGTAAAAAAATTGAAGCTCTGGGCCAGCCAAGTGCTGCGTTGGTTAGGAGTTGGCTTGGGAAGCCAGTTCTGAGAAGCAGGGCTGCCAGTTCAGATCCCACATGAGGGCCAGTGTTGCTCTGCCCTCTACAGCTAAGATGGTGAACAACAGCTCGACCTGGAGCTGGGCTGCCGAGAGTTGCCAGTGACGGCATAGGCTGCAGCCGCAGTGGGCTCCCATAGCTATTGTGAGCAGCTGGCAGCCGGTGTGAACTGCCAAGAGCAGCTGTGAGCAGCCGTCCAGTGGCTGGCAACTGACCTGCCTCACCCGGGAAGAGCGCAATGATAATACCAACATGGGCCAGTGAAGTGATGTCCTCCACAACTAGACTGAAGAATAAAAGGACAGCAACTTGTCTGTGCCCCTTCCCCGATTCCCCAACGCTGTTCCCCTCCCCCAATTCCCCAATAAAATCTTAAAAAAAAAATCAAAGCTCTTGTGTGACAAAAAAAGCAAATCAATGACAATATTATTTTACGTATTAAGCTGATAAAGAATAGAAAGCTTGATAACATGTGTTACAGGAATGTACTTTAGTACAACATTTTGAAGAGCAATTAGGCATATTCTATTGATCTTTTAAATCAACATATCCTGCAATTCCACTTTAGAAATCCATTCTTACAACACATTATCACAAGCATGCAAAGCTATTGTACAATGTTCATTAAAACAATTGTTTATAATTGCAGAAAACATACAACTATCAAAATATCCATCAATATGGCACCAGTTAAGAAAAATTTGGCATATCCATCAATAGAATATTATGCAGCTTTAAAAAGAATGTAGCAAATCTTTTATATATATATATATATATATATAATAGATATAGATGATATAGATATAGATATAGAATGACCTCTAAGCGTCATTCTATGCTTAAGGAATGAGGAATAATATGCACAATGTTAAAAACTAAAAAACTGGAAGGACACACAGAAACTGTTAGTGTTAAATTCTGGAAATGGCAGTGAAGTGTCAAAGGGAACTTTTTCTTTCCTTTTGTGTATGTGTATTTTTTTATTTTTATTTTTATTTTTGTAGAGGGCAGTGTCACTGGCCCTCACATGTGGGATCCGAACCGGGCCCTCTGGCGTCCCAAGCCAGTTCCTAACCATTGTGCCACTCGGCCGGCCCTGTGTATTTTTTTTTTAACTATACATTTCAATTACTTTCATAAAAAAAAGATAGGGAAGATGCAGTCTCCCAGGCCACCTGAACCAGTGCACTCTTTCCTTCCCTTACACCCTGCTGTCTCTCAGGAGTGATTTGGAACTTCCTGGTGAGTCTCAGAAACACTTCCTCTCATCCCAGAGTCCCCAGGTGAGCGGTTGGCCAGGTCAGAAGCAGAGATCTCACCTACACTGGCCTTGTCTGGTATTGGCAATTGTCATTAGGCTCAAGTTTAACTATGCTTTTTGTTTTAATACAAACTAACAATCTACATCTCAATAGTTTGCTGTTGAAGTATTTTCCCCACCAAGAAATCCTATTGAAGGAGGGTGCCTTTGCAGTCCTCTCCTGTGGAATGCCCAGCCATTTAGCAGAATCTACTTATTTGAAATGACACGCTTAAAGCTGCTGATGTTCCCAAATATAACCTCTGATGTTTGCTTAAAGGCTGCCCTTTATTTCTACTCTCCAACTGAATGCTTGGTTGGAAATATTGGTGGTGATGATAACAGGGGCTGCTGGAGAGGTAATAATATAAGTGCCAAGCAGGAAAAGCGCTGTAAGAACAGATTTGATGATGTAGAGACTGGCATATTCCAAATCAATGGAAACACTGATGGTGGGGCTATATGCAGGGAAGTCAGAAAAAACACTGAACAGGTGTACGGACCAGTACTGCCTTGCTGTGTGAACAGAGACAAACCATTAAACTCTCCTTGGCTGCTTTTAGAAATACAGAACATAGGATTAGATAATCTCTGAGGTCCTGGCCAACCACAAGACTTCATAATTAATTTTATAATTAATATTCATTATGGTTTCTAAGACTTTAATTCTAGTTTCCAACTTAGTAAATAGAGAGTGTTTTGACTGCTCAGGTACTGTTCTTTCACATCTCCATAGATATTTTATTCAGTTCTTTTACTAGCCCTGCAAGGCAAATAAGAACTCTGAGCCTCAAAGAAGTTAAGGCACTTGTCAAAAATTATTGGCAGAGTTAGGCTTCTAAATCTCCATTTGTACTGTTTCCCTTGGACCTTTTTATGCTATCACAACAGGGTTCTTCCTTCCAATATAGCATTGAGGGAAATGATTGGTAAGATACGTACAGGGTAATGTTAATATGCAAAAAGCAATTTCCTAGGAACCAGGCAAGGGAGAAAGAGCAGAAATACCGGTACTCTGTCTAATAGTCTATCCTGTGATTCTTTGGGTCTATTTTTACCAAGGTGTTTTCCCCTTGATGTCTAACTTGTTTAAATCTTTCCACATCACCAATATCGCTC
>NW_017731597.1:1654613-1663426 GCF_001890085.2 Hipposideros armiger
CTCTCTCTCTCTCTCTCTCTCTCTCTCAGTTTTAGGAGAAGCTTTAGAGAAACAGGTACAGTGAAATGCAAAATATATTGAATTGGGTTTGGTGTATTGTCCCTGCTACGCAGTGTAAGTAAGATATCAGATCTTCCATTTTCTCATCTGTAAATCAGGGATACCACCCACTTTCTAGGCTGTGGTAAGGACTAAATGAATGGCTATGTGAACATGCTATCTAATTAACTGCATAAAGCTATACAAGTCTCAGCACGTATCATCATTGTGGTTGTGGGTTGATAACAGCAGCTGTGTGAATAAGTTGTCCCGCCCTCCCTGGGGAACAGAGAAGCAACACTGGGGATTCAGTTTCCAGCCGCAACTCCTTTCTTATGTAACCTCTGGCAGAACTTACCATCCCAGGAGCTGGACTCCAGCCAGTTGGCAGCATTGAAGAGGGAGGCAGTGCCCCCGTAGCAGGCATTGGTGGTGTCTATGCCCTCGATGTCCGTGTTGCCTGAGTCCTGGAAGAGCTCCATGAGCACTGTTTTGACGGCCTTGGACTTGTCGATGATGGTCTCAGTGCCCACTTCTAGCCGGCCCACAGCGTCCCAAGGGAGCTTCGTGCGCTCCATCAGCCGCTGCACCACCGTCAGACACAGCGAATTGATGTCCTCCTGGACTGAGCAGAAGCCCATACGGGTTTGACCCAAGCCCACTGTGTACTTCCCTGTTCCCACATTGTTATACTTCTCCAGATCCGTTTGGTCAACATATTGGGCTGGGAAATAGATCTCCAGGGCAAGGATGCCCACATCTTTTGGCCAGGTATCTGTTTTGGCCAAGGGGGCAGCAGGGATTGTAGAAAACCTGCAGCGGAAACAACAGTCAGAATCCCGCTAGTGGTCTCTAGCCCTTTTCCTCAAAAGACAACACAGTAATTGTTAAGGACTGTTATGCATTTCTGTTGAATTGACCCCTTTATCCTTATTAAATGTCCATCTGCGTCGTTCTGATAGTCTTGCCATGATGTCTACATTTCCTGATGTTAATAAAGCCATCCTAGCTTTTTTAATCACTGTTTGTATGGTATAACTTTTCCTGTCTTTTTATCCTTTTAATTTCTTAGTGTCTTTATATAACCTGCCTCTATTCTAAACAGCATATGGCCTTTTAAAAATTTTTAACAAGTCTTACATTATTGGTGTGTTAATTGGAGAAATTAATCCAATTATATTTATTGTGATTACTGATATAGTTAGAATTGAGCCTACCATCTCACGTTTTGTTTCTATTTGCCTCACATGTCCTTTATTTCTCCTTTCCTGCATTCTTTTGGATTAAGCAAGTATTTATTATTTCATTTTATCTCCTCTTTTTCTTTTAGTGATGATCTTAGCAATTCTAATATGCATACTTGGCTTATTATAATATAACTCAAATGAATATTCCCACCACTTTCTGAACAGTGCAAAGCCTTTCTTTATTTTAACTTCATTTGGCCTCTCCATCCCTTTCAGCTATGATTGTCATATAGTTTATTTCTACATATGTTATAAACCCCATAGGACATAATTTTAAAGATTTCATTCATTTTTAGAGTGCCTCTCCCATTATCCCCCTTTCTCCTCTTCTTTCTCTTTTCTACACAAGAACATACCTACCATTTTTCTACTTTTCAAGGATGTTTTCTGCTTAATTTTACCCTCTCTGCTTTTCCGGATTGGGCTTCCCAGTATTTGCTGAACACACCCAACACAGCGCTGGGTTCCAGAGGCATAGCGGTGAATAAGGTATCTTTTGTGTCCATAATGAGGGCACAGTTCAGCGAAAGAGGCAGACATTTTTACAGCAAAATTTATAGCAGAAGAAACAAAGGCTGTGAGGATACAGAGGGCAGAGAGCAAAGGGAGACAGGGCCATTTAGAAGAGGGAGGAGAGAGTCCGTTTCTTTCCTGGACCCGCCTCCCTCTCTTCAATACCCCTCCCTGGTGAAAACCTGGAGTTTCTCCTTCCAGCTATGAGAACAGAGCTCACCAAGTCCACCTCCCATCTACTCCCCCATGAAAGGACGTGAAATCGGGTCACTTGAATGATATTCTTCATTTTACAGATGGTGAAATCCAGGCACAACAGGTGAAGTGATGAGCTCAGAGTAACTTTGTAGTTTGTCACGTGTTAGAAATATGTCTTTTCACTGCCTTGGGTGCGAGTCTAGTGTGTGTTACGCTCATGAGAGCCACCAAGTCCCTTTCTGGCCACGGAAGAGTGATAGGATGGCTCCCCAGGCTTATACATCGAGCTGCATGCCACAAGAACTGTAGCTAAGATTGCGTGTGTCTGTCAATCATCCTGAGGATTCTGGGCTTCTGGTAACCCCAGTTCTCCCATCAGGGGGGGTCACTGAGAGGGACTACTGTGAGGCAAAGTAGATCATATGATCCCAAGATAGTGAGGCACAGTGACAAATGTTCACCCATATCTGACAAGAGAGGTTTGGGGTTTAGTGACCTGCCCTACTTATTTGGTGCCCCACCCCCATTCCCCCAATAATTGGAGTTTGTATTCTCAAATATTTGTGGAGGAACTTCCCTAGTACCTACGAGCTAATGGTTAGCCAGCGTTCAGTCCTGAGCTTGGCTGGTTGTTCCCTCAGCCTCGTTCTCACGCTGCCTTCTCTGAGCGCATTCCTTCCCCTCTCTTCCCAGTTAGGAATCTAAGGTAGCAAGGAGAGGTTCCGAGAATCAGTCACTTGGTAACTTACGTGACTGCCTGCAGAGGGAGCTATTTCTGGAAATGGATTACAGAGCCTTGAAGAAAAGTTAACAGGCAGAAGTTTCCAGAAACATCAGACCACTGGAATTAAAGAGTACCCTTTTAATCTTGTACTTTCTCTAAGGAATAATCACTCTATTTAATTTAACACTGGTTTTGTTCTGGTGTCGCTTGGTTCAAGAATATACATCAAGCTTTTATTTTTTTACTTCATCTCATCTCCATCCCCTTTGTTTCAAAATCAGTGATTACATTCCAGGCACAGGGAGGGGGCAAAGAAAAGAGGAGGTCAGGGTTCTTTGAGGACCTCCTTGACCAGAGGGAAGGATGAGAGAAGTGAACGCGCGCGCGCGCGCACACACACACACACACACACACACACACACACACACCAACCGGTAGTCAGAATGCATGATCAGGACCACCAGATAAATGAGGATAAAATCCCACAGGCATCCAACGGAAGCAGCGTTCCTATGGGGGGAGGATCAGGAAGGGCTTCATGGAAGGGGCTACATTTGAGGTCAACCCCAGTGGATGAGTGTAGCTTCTGCTGATGAAGAATTGGAGGTGGCATGAAGGGGCAGCGGCCACAGTGGAGAACAATTGAACAGGTAAGGATGCCTGGAGTGGAGAGTGAAGGGAGTAGGGAGGCCACGCATGAGAAAAGCACGCATCTTCCTTCATTTTCCAGGCAGGGAAGCTCATGTTGAGGTGGAAGCAGTGTTTAATTGGCTTTAGAGCTGATGCAGGTTGGATTAGAGGGGACAGGCATACAGGGAGGAAGACACCCATAAACGCTCCTTCAGGCCACAGAAAATGGGATTGTCTGTGAGTACAGCACAAGGGACATGGGGACAATGATTCCAAGGGTTTGAACCAACAACGTCAGGAGGAGAGGCAGGCTGGTGAGGACTGGGGTTAGTCTCTTGGAGGGTGGCCAACTGTTGTTTATTGAAACAAGCAAACCCACGTCAATCCCCTCCTCGCAAATACAAAAACAGGTGACACTCTGAGCTGGGACATTTGACCTGTATGCAGGGGATGGGGGAGAGTGTGGATGATGGTGGAGAGTCATAAAGAAAACAAGAAAGCTAAAAGTATCACCTCCTACCCCACACATCCATACACCCAGGTTCCCTGGATACCCGGCAAGGGAAGACACCAGGTCAATCAATTTTCTAAGTATTCATGGAATGCAGTGTAGAAGAAATGGGAGGAAAGAGCTAGTCCTAGAATCCTAGAAAACAGTGGGTGGTTTGGGGCTGAAGGGGGCACTAGCTATGTTGTGTTCCCATCCATGCTGGGAGGCTGCAAGCCCTTGGGGCCAGACCGGGGGAATGTTTACAAAGAAAAGGAGTGCACGTGTGCGTCTGTGCACAAGCTGATTGCACGTGCGCGTGTGCACTCACGTGTCTCATTTCCCCATTTTAAGAAAGCAGAGGGCAGAGGACATGCTTCTTATCCTCAGTCCGAGTGTTGCTGCAGTGAGTTGAGGCAGCTGGTTTTACCAACACTGCCACAGGCACAGAATCCAGAAGGCCTTGGCAAGGGTAGGGGTAAAGGTGGGAACAATGGGGTGGGGGAGAATGCCGTGGGCCCTGATACTGATATTTCCACTGCTTCCACAGCTGAGGGAGTGAAGGATGTCCTCCTTTCCAAACAGCAGGCATCAGAGGTTTGGGATCCTGGAACTCTATAGCTGAGAAGGCCTGTCCATTTAGAGATGATGTGACTGAGACCCAGAGGTTAATTTGCTTCTCCCAGGCTGTGCACACACCCCTGACAACATCTGACTGGGGTCCCAGGGGGCTTTTCCTTACTGCAGGCACTCTGCCTATCTTTTACTAGTTCCATGATGCTTCTCTAAGAGTGGCCCGTACAGTTCCTAGGAGCAACGGGACTCACCTTTGGTGGGCTGCTGGGAGAAGGCGACCCGGCATGCGAGATGCTTCCTGCATCAGCCTCTTCACTTGCAAGACCTGCTTTGCGGAACTTAACAGCCGCTGCATTTTCAGTGGAGCGAGCAGCAAGCCAGATTGTCCGTGGGAGAGATACCCAGCGGTGCCCAGTAAGGCTTTATAGAGCCCTGAGACTCCTGCCTCCGGAAAGCCCCACCCCTGCTTATCCAGGTTCAGTTGGCTCTTAAAACTGGGCCAAAGGTCTCACTCAGAACATGGGCAAGTCAAAGAAAAACATCATCTCTGCAACATGTACATAGCCGCCCTACTCCTAGGCGTGCGTGGGAGGAGATGGCTCTGATTTCTCTTTTCCCAGGTTCTTGTGGCAGCCTTATTGGTGCCAAGTCACCTCAGGAGGCTATGCTGTTTCTTGTCACACATCCTAAGGTAACCCTACCTGGCCTGCCTTGGACCCTGGCTCCTCACTTGAGTCACTCTTGCTTGGTGGTCCAGAATGTTCTCTGTGGAGTGAGCTGTTATTATTTGAATGTATTGCGCATAATAAGGGAAGTCTCTCCAAACCCTTTAAGTGGTTGGGAGTGGGTGGTGGCACATAAGTCAAAGCACCGCTATGGAGCCTGCTCTGTTTCTCCAACCTTTATCGTCACCCTTGTATCTGTATAGCTTATGCCATTGGAAATGGCATTTCCAAATGGAATGCAGTAAGTGCTGGCATTGCAAAGTTCTGTCATCAATTTAAAACCCTTCATTTCCAATCTTCTCTGAAAATGCTCTGTCTCAGACCACCGCTCTCACGTGGTGGTTGTGCCCTCACCTCCCCGCCATATCCAGCCCCTGGCCACCAATACCCACAGTGCCCCCGGGCTCAGAACAAGGCTCATGTCCACTGTGCTTTGCAACCACACAGAAATACTTCTGACTTTTCCTCTCTCTCCTCTCCAAACCCCCACTCTCTCCAAACACAGCAGCCTGGGCCACCCAACCCCCTTCGTTCTTTGAATTGACTAACAACCTTGCTCTACCCACTTCGTTCATGATGATTGAAGCACATGCCTCCCTCTCCACCATCAGTCCTCTCACCACTCTTGGAGCTGTCAATCTCCACACAGATAACTCATCCACCCTGGCCTCTCACTGAAGTTCCCACTTCCACAATCGTGGCCTCCACTTGACTTCAGCTTCCCACTTCACATTCAAACTCTTGACCTTGTCCTCATAGTATCTACCGGGGGTGCCAAAAAAAGTATACACATTTTAAGAGTTGTTATCTATGCTCAAGCAGTAGTTCGCCGTCATCAGAAGTGTCTGGACGCTGATGGTAATCACTTTGTGCATCTCTTGTGATTGCAGAAGTCAAACGTGACTTGTATTCATCTTTTGTTATTGGTATATATTGAGTATTGTAACTAATACGGTTTTTTCCTTTCTTAAAATGTGTATACATTTTTTGGCACCCTCTGTATACAGACTCCAAAATTTTAATGTCACACAGCCCGTTTTCTAACAACCTCTATCTTCCCAGCTCACTTTTAAATGCCCTCACCTTCTTCCCACGCTGGGATCACCATTGACTCCTTCTCTACTTCACCATTTAGCAAACCCATGACCTCTTTTCTCTCTTTACTTAGTTCAGATCACCCATGGTGCATAACCAGAAACACGCCTTCACACACACCTTGCCATTTACTCTCCCTGTCAGACTGGCCAAGCAAACCTTCAACTTTAGTTAACCCCACCCTTGGTCTACACCATGCCCATATCTGAGCAGCTAAACATGGCTGAGGAAAAACACAACATTGTACGGACTTGTTCGCTTGGCATTTAGGTAGAACCACACATCTCAAGTGGACCTTCAGCACAGCCTGGCCATTTTCCTACCTTTCCCAGTCCATCCCCTCTCAGAGTCCCTAGGAAGCCAGTCCCACTTTCTCTGTCTTCAGTCCCTCTTCTCTTCTCATTCTCAGCTGATTACTTTGAGTCCTACTTCACTAAGAAAATAGAAAAAAAATCAGAAGATAATTACTACAGCTTTCATTGGCAAATTCAGCAAATTTCCTGCCTTTATACCCAATACTCTGCCTTCTCTCTGTTACCTAAAGGAACAGCCTTGCTCTGGTTTAAGGCCAATGTCACCACTCCTACACGAATTGTATCACTTCTGCTCCACGTGAGGGCTGTGGTCCTGCAGTTGTCCCCTCTCTTCCTCCTGATCAGTTTCCCTTTCTTTCTTTCTTTTTTTTTTTTTTTAAAGATTTTTATTGGGGAATTGGGGGAATGGGAACAGACAAGTTGCTGTCCTTTTGTTCTTCAGTCTAGTTGTGGAGGACGTTGCTTCACTGGCCCAAGTTGGTACCATCATTGCGCTCTTCCTGGCGAGGCAGATCAGTCGCTGGCTTCTGGACAGCCGCTCACACACGGTAGCCTGCTGGCTACACACGGTAGCCTATGGCAACCCACTGCAGCCAGGGCTGCAGCCTATGCAGTCACCGTCCACCGTCGACTCATGGCAGCCCAGCTCCAGGTTGAGCTGTTGTTCAGCATCTTGGCTGTAGAGGGCAGTGTCATTGGCCCTCATATGTGGGATCCGAACTGGGGTCCTCTGGCGTCCCAAGCCAGCTCTTAACCAATGTGCCACTCAGCCGGCCTGAGAGGCATCATTTTTAAACACAACAGCCAGGTGTTGTAACCTAGTTCCTTCAATACTTTGGGTAATTAATAGAAAAACTAATTACTTGTGAATCCAATTACTTGTACTTGAGTCAAATTCTATTCACTATGAAAAGCCACCACATGATGGTGTTTGGCTATTTCCCCCAATTTATACTTTACATAGCGTATTCCTGGTACATCTCCAACCTGCACGTTTCCCTCATTCCAAAGGAATAAATTAATATTTGGTTGAACCACGTGGAATTGCCACTTTTTCAGGTCAAAAATGGTTGAAGACTGACTCAGATGATGTATAGAGCCAGAGTAAATTCAAAACCCACTTCAGCCCCTTACAAGGTCTGAAACCAAAGATGGTTATATAATATTTCTCAACCTGTTTCCTCATCTTTAAAATAGATGTAGGGATATTACTAGCCTCAAATAGTTGTGGAAATTAAATGAGATAATGTACAAAAGTGCTTAGTGCAGTGCCTGGCACACATGGATTGCTTAGTATATGCAGGCTTAGGAGAAAAAGGAGTGAACTTGACCTACACATCTGTATTTCCACTGCCTAACAAACCAAATTTTTATACATACCAAATAAAGTTTATATTAGATTGGCTGATTTTTTTCCTTCAATTTTATCAAAATGAACTATTATGTGTCTATAATCCTGTGTGACTATTTGTGTATTTAAGCCTAAGAGCTTAATAGTCCTATTCAGTTCCATCTATTAGTGAAATAAGGAATTGCCTGGAACGCTTCAAAGGTTAGCGGTCAGAGAGAGGAGGAACAGCTGTGAGAATTTAAAGGAAAACCATGGAATTGTCAAGTCTATAAGCCAAATGGGGGGAAAATAAAGATTTCAAGACGGGGGGTGGGGGGGGGGAGGGAAAACACTTGCCATGAGTTCCTAAGAGGTCTAGTAAGCTGAAGGCTCAGGACAAACCATGGCCTTTGGCCGTGAGAAGTCCCTGATGACCTTAACAAAAGGAATTTTAATGGAATGTTTGAACAAAAGCCTAAGTGGATCAATTAAAGAAAGAATGAACAGTAAGGGTGTGAAACACTGAGAATTGACAATATTTCTAATGGCTTTTGCTATAGAGGGAGCACAGATTTGGGGGCACACTCGGTAAGACATATAGAGTCCAGAGCGGGGTTTTAAAAATGGGATTCTAGGGTGCGGCCAGTTAGCTCAGTTGGTTAGAGCACAGACTCAACACCAAGGTTGCAGGTTCGATTCCCACATGGGCCACTGAGCTGTGCCCTCCACAACTAGATTGAAAACAACTTGACTTGCAGCTGATGGGTCTTGGACAAAACACACTGTTCTCCAATAAAGTTTTCAAAAAATAAAAATGGGATTGTACACTGATAAGAACAACCTAGTAGAAAGGGAAACTGAGGGGCCGGCGAGTGGCGCGTTGGTTAAGAGCTGGCTTGGGATGCCAGAGGGCCCCGGTTCGGATCCCACATATG
>NW_017731597.1:1663666-1671468 GCF_001890085.2 Hipposideros armiger
TCCACAACAAGACTGAAGAACAAAAGGACAGCAACTTGTCTGTTCCCCTTCCCCCAATTCCCCAGCGCTGTTCCCATCCCCCAATTCTCCAATAAAAATCTTAAAAAAAAAAAGATGATGCCTCTCAAACATTTAAATGAACTCACATTTTGTATTTCTTAAGTGAAAACAGACATTTTTAGTTTTACTGTGAGATTGTGGGGTCCTTCAACTCTGGGCTGCAGCTTTTCACCACCTGGAGTGGTCTAGTGTTGATTAATAATAATAAAAAAACGTTGTCAGGTGCTGGATAAATATTAAGAATTAGAGAAATGGATTATCAGGGATTTAAAAGTTTAGACACCTAGGATGAAGTCTTGAAAAAATAATGTTCGTTTTTGAAACAATTCTGCCGAGAGAACTGGTTGAACAGAACAAAATTATAAACAAGGTCCCCAGGCATCTAGACGACCCTTTTTAGCCATGTCCACCTCTCTTCTACCTCAGAAACTCACAGTCCTCATTTCAACAAATGCTCTGAAAATGCATTTACCCTAAGGCTCCCATGACATTGAACGGGAGGGATGGGAGGGGGGTCCAAGGTGCCTACAGAAAAAGCTCATAACTAGTTTTGATTAACTGCCTCCAGCCACGTGTCTGTTTTTACAACAACAGGTGACAAAAGGTGGTCTGGAGCAAGATAAGGACCTGAGTCAACAGACCTCCACCCATTTTAAGGGGTCATGCCCTCCCATGGAAGAGCTTACACCACCTTTTCCAGCCAAGTCAACATGTAGCTCCTTCACCCCACCTTCACCCCACCCAGCAAACTGTAAGTCCTCCAGGCAAGAGCTCCCTCACCATTTTTGAGCCAGCTTGCTTGCCCATGCATTCTCTCTCTCTCTCTCTCTCTCTCTCTCTCTCTCTCTCTCTCTCTCTCTCTCCTCTCCTCCTTCCCTTCTCCCCCTCCCCCTCCCTCTCTTCCCCTCTCACCTAGACTAGTCCTGTTCTCTTCCCTGAGAAAGTATCACCAATAAACCCTGCTTGCATATTGATCAGCTTGCTGACCTTTGATTCTTCACCCCTTGGGCAAGAAGAACCAAGACTTGTGTAACAACATAACTTAAAGTGGTTTCCTCCCATGCAGATTTACGCTTTAAATCTCAGCCTAAAGGGAAGAAGCTTTCAGAACCCGAGGCCTCAGCAAGTAGGTAAGAAAGTTATTTTTATGCAAAGTCTAGATCTAGCCACCAGTCTTCATGTTTTTGGATATGAACCCTGTTTATTTTGTACTAATATTAATAGGATACAAGCCTATCTGTTGCCTTATCAGTTTCAAAGCTTTCACATGCAATCTGTATTCATAATAGTTCTAAATGGATTTATCGGACATTGTGTCTTCCAGAGATTAAGTGTCCTGCCTTGTGGGTATGCGATTAGTTTGTGGCAATGGCTGAGAGTAGATGTCACAGCTCCAAATCTCAGGCTTATTGCATCTCCGGGTGGATTTGCTGTGGAAGTGTCTGGGGAGCCAGTGCTGCTTGGGGTTGCTACTGGTTAACTAATCTCTTATCTGCCAGGTCTTGTCTTTTGTGATTGCCTGAGGCGAAGTTCAGACCTTTGATTCCAAAGCGCCTAGAGTTTAATGAGGGAGCAGTACTGAGGCTTATAGATAACATGCATAGATTTTTATCTAATTAGGTGAGAGGTCCTGAGGAAAGTAGGGGAAAGGGCATGGAGTCTGATGCAAGTTCTCCAAAGAAAAACACTGAGCACTGGGTTTGGTTGCTTCTGGAGTTTCACCATTCCAGGTGCTAGCTTGCGTTTATGATATCATCTGGGGAACAAGATGATGATGGCTTCTATGGGAAAGATTCAATATTTGCAAGGGGAAGCCATAGTGTAGTGATGGTCCGTCGCCCATGATTCTCAGTGAGCAAACCCTGGCAGCACCTGTCATCCCTCCTCTGGCATTTATTGTTCAAACTTTCATCTTCATAGACATTCATTCTTCCCCAGTTCATCCACAGATTCAGTGCAATCCAATAAAAACTCCAGTAGCATTTTTCAAGGGATTTGACATATTTTTTGGAAAGATTTAAAAAACCCCAGAAATAACCGAGTTAAACTTGAAACATAAGAATAAGGAGGGAGACTTCTACCGGTTCTACAAACCCCTAATAACAAAAACAGTGTGGTTTTGGTGCAAGACTAAGCCATCGGGGTAAACAGAGTGCTCGGCAGCAGCCTCATGTCTGCATGGCCATTTTCATAATACATATTGCACCACAAGTAAATCGAGGGAGGTTAGATTACGTAATAGATGATGTCCTTTGTGGAGAAAAATAAAACTGAGCTCAAACGGGGAGCTGAAAGGAATTTGGGTGTCCATCCCTAAAGAGAAATTTGCAGCATGTGGTTGGAGGTACAATGCGGGGTGCTATGACATGGTTAGCAGCAGAGGTTAAATGTGCAAGTAGTAACGCGGATACATCTTAAAGACGGTGCTGAAGTAACGCAAAGTAACATTCATGTGAGTTTAAATGCAGAACAAAATGCATATTTGACAAAGGACTGGTTGCCAAGGTGGGGTGTGGGAGTGGAAGAATAAATAATGATAGAAACACAAATTTCATGTCCATAGCTGCTTGACTTACATAATACTGTGGAATTCACACAGCGTTGGAATCTGGCCTATCTAGATTTGAGCCCTAACATTGCCGTATCCTGCCTGGATGAACAGGAATAATTATTTAAAATTCCCTAGGATCAGCTTCTTCACTTGCTAAGTGTGGAAAATAATAGTTCCTGTATCATTGGATTATGGTGATGCTTAAATGGGATAAAATAGGTAAGGCGCTGAACACAGGGCCTTGAATATATATAGCAAGTATTTAATAAATGAATGCTTTGATTATTATTATCCTTGTACATTGAAGAGGGGATGAGAAAATGAACCAGTGTCTACAGGCTGAAAAGGACCTGGCCTGTAGAAAGCCCCGAAGCTTTCTCTCACTGCCCACTACCGTATTTCTTCTACCAGAGAACCCATGCCTCTCATTTGATGTGTGCTGGTTAGACCTTGGGAAATTGGGGGAGGGTCTGCCATGTGGATGTTGTCAACCCTTCATGAGATAAGAAGAATCATCTGGCTGTTAAGGAAGAAATCTGGTGGCCTGCAATTTTGCAGGCTCCAAAATCCAGGATGTCAAACCACCTTCATCATACCTGTAGGTCATCTTCGAATGTGACTTAATGAGAGAAAGAATTTTCTCTGTCTGGTGAATTCGGTTAGTCTGGCCTTTGGCTGACCTACGAGTCCAGGACAAGAGGAAGAATAATGAGGACTTTGGACTTAAACTCCTGTTAAAACGCTGGTGCCTGCAAATGATAGTTAAATGTCTGGAATTCTTAGTAAAAACATCTAGAGAGCAAATGCAAATTTTTCCCCTCAAAGGCTGTCCCCCTTGATTGTTCTCTTCTTCACATGAAGATGAAACGCATTTCAGGAAAATGCAAATAAGTGAACAGAAAACACTCTGTGATCCCATCACAACCTCTACGTGTAGCCTTGTGGATGATTTCTGAAGAGATATGTCAAAGGTGAAAAAAACAGCTGAGCCAGAGAAACTCTGAGCATCAACAGCTGATGGGGGGTGAGTGAGTTCACTTCAGATATGCCCACCCCTGTAGTGGCTTTCCTTCATTCTAATTTTTTTTTTTAAGATTTTATTGGGGAATTGGGGGAGGGGAACAGCCAAGTTGTTGTCCTTCAATCTTAGTTGGAGAGGGCGCAGCTATCTCAGCTAGCTCAGCTCCAAGTCCAGTCACCATCGGCCACCTGTCAGCAGCTCACGGTCGCTCAGCTCAAGGTGCCGTGTTCAATCTTAGTTGCGGGTGGGCATAGCCACCATCCCATGCGGGAGTCGAACCGGAAACCTTGTTGTTAGGAGCACGTGCTCTCACCAGCTGAGCCATCCTGCCATCTGTTGGCAGCTCAGTGGCAGCTCAGCTCGGACACAGCTCATTGGCCCATGTGGGAACCGAACCGGCAACCCTGTTGCTCAGAGCTCGCGCTCTTAACCAACAGAGCCACTCAGCCAGCCCCTTCATTCTGATTTAAAGGTCACGTTTTCTTCACTTTCCGTTTACACACTATTACATTGTTCATGGTGTATTCCCCAAAGAAAGGGTCTCCCCTTACCTCTCATCTACACAAGGTTGCCGATCCGCCAGAGCTTGACTCATTCCACTAGACAGTTTCCAGACCATCCATCACAGCTCACTCCTAGACCTACAGAATTGACTTTTCTAGACAGCATCACATTTCTCAGTAGCCCCTCGTCCCAATTTATAAATTCCGGGCTCTGTGTGACAGCTCTTTAAATAGTATCATTTCCCTCATGCCTCCTGTCATGCTGCTGGCACAATAGGGACTGGGAGGACAATTAGAAACTCTCTCACTTCTTACCACAGCAGTAACTTCCATTCATCCCGTATTGAGCCAACAGATACAAATCGAATGCCTGCCATGTAGAGATCAATACACAAAGAGTTATTAATATATTTCTGTCTGTGAAATGAGATCTGCTTATTTCTTTCAGGCAATAATTTGTGATGGAAGGAAGAAAGAACAAAAAAAAAGAAAAGCAAAGGAAGGAAGGAAGGAAGGAAGGAAGGAAGGAAGGAAGAAGGGAGGGAGGAAGAAGGGAGGGAGGGAGGAAAGGAAAATGGAAGGGAGGATACAAAATCCTAGATTCGGATCCCAGTGTGCTATGGGCCTCATGCAATTTTTTTTAAACATCCTAACCTTTAATTTACTCATCTGTAAAATTGGAGTGATAATTTTAACTATTCTAAGGCTTCCTGTGAGGATTAAATGAGATAATTTGTAAGTAATTAATACTTGGAAAATACTCAATAAATGTTAGTAATTGCGATGGTGAATTTTATGCATCAGCTTGGCCACAGGATGCCCAGATATTTGGCCAAACGTTATTCCGGGTGTTTCTGTGAGCATGTTTTTGAAGGAGGTTAACATTTAAATCCATAGACGGAGTAAAGCAGATTGTCCTCCCTCATCCAGTCCGTTGAAGGCTTGGTTAGAACCAAGGGGCTGGCCCTCCCTGAATGAGAGGCAATTCCTCCTGTCTGGCTACCTTGAAGTCGGGACATTGGTTTTTTGCTGCACTTGTGATATGTGCACGTTGGGCATGTGTGTATTATATACCACAATAAAAAGTTAAAGAAAATGTATTAGGCACTCCTGCTTTTCCCAAGGGTTGTGCTTGGCCACCTGGCCAACTAGGGGTCTTCTCTTGCCTGATGCCCAGCGTCAGCCATGTCCCCACTGAACTCCTCATGCTCTGGGATCTTTAGCTCCTGCTCCAAACACATGCCTCCCTGAGATGCACAGCTCCCTACAAGTACAGTCCTCTGCTCTCTCTGCTTCTCTCTCAGCACGGCCCTGCCCAGACATCTGGCCTTCACTTGCTCTTCCACAGTCCTTGTGAATACAATGCTCTCCATCCCATTCCATTTTCACCTGAGAAAAGCATTTACAAATACATTTTGGATTCACAAATTCTCACCTCGCCTCAAGGGAATGGATTAGAAGAGACCTGGTGTTGCACAAATGGACAGGCCAGACACATTTCTCCACCTTCCTTCCCCTCTCTGCTTTCCTGTCCTCAGGGAAATTAGA
This sequence comes from Hipposideros armiger, assembly GCF_001890085.2. Lineage (NCBI taxonomy): Eukaryota > Metazoa > Chordata > Mammalia > Chiroptera > Hipposideridae > Hipposideros > Hipposideros armiger. The sequence goes on from NW_017731597.1 coordinate 1,669,350, forward strand.
TGCTAATGACCAAGGGTAGGAGTCGAGGGATCCCATGTGTGATGCTCGGGATTGTCAAGTTGCAGCCTGGGCTCTGCCCAGATCCTCTTGGGCCTCACCATTTTCCGTGCCTGCTGTTGGCGTATAAACACTTCAACCCCCTTACCCCTCATGTGTGGTCACTCTGAGGCACGTGTGGTAGGCGGGCTCCCAGAGGTCTCCATGGTGATGAAAGCGCAAGTTGCCCACCATTTGTAATTCAGTCACGCACCCTTTAGTAGCTGCCTCCCTTCCCCATCTCAACTCTCCACGCCCCTGCAGGGCCCCTAGGGTCATCAATTCCATGTGAATCTTTGTCTCACTTTTGAGTTGGGGGGGACACAGACCACGCTGGGAATAAACCTACACACACGCCCATGTGCTGCCCGTGTACACACACACCATGGGTTATATTAGTGTATGGTGGACACACCCTAAGGTGGTCTCCAGGAGTCACACACCTTGTATAATCCCCTCCTCTGAGTGCAGATGGAATCAGTGGTGACTTCTAGCCAACAGAACAGGGCAAAGGGATGGGGTAGTCACTCCTGTGCTTAGGTGACATTTTAGGAGAAGGAGATTCTCTGGTTGGTTTTGAAGAAGCAGGCGACCATGTTTGAGCTGCCTCTGGGGGTTACACAAGGAACTTGGGTGGGGGTGGGGCTCTAGGATCTGGGTCTTGCCTTTGGAGAACAGCCAGCAAGACCCCCAGTCCTGCAGCCATGAGAGGAATTCTGCTAACACTCCCAGTGAGTCTGAAAGCAGGCTCTTCCCGAGTGAAGCCTCCGGATCAGAATAGCCCCCCCCACTGACTGCATGTTTTCAGCCTGCGAGACCCTAAGCACAGCACTCAGCTAAGCCATGCACAGGCCCTGGGCCCATGGGAATGCTGAGGCAATACCTAGGTGTTGTTTTAAGCCTCTACATTTGTGGTAAATCGTTAATAGAAAACGATTGCATTCTCTGTGGAGCCCTGTTCCCTGGGGCCTTGCTGGCAGGAACTCCAGGTCTAGCTTTGCTCTTTAATTTGTTATCTGAGGACAGTCAAGATTGTCTGTCACTTTCTCTTGTTCTGAATTTTCACTAATAAGGACTATTTGGATGGCCCACCGATTCTCTGGTGAATAGAAGTTTCTCCAACGATGCTTCTCTATAAGCTTTTTCTGGAGGGCCTGATCCAGTACATTGTGGTCTTGCCAAAGTCAGGACCAGGGCCAGGTTCACAGGACTTTGTTCCGTGGGTCATTTCAAAGTCTGTTGGGTTGTAAGATGACACAGTACGTTCTTTCTTCTTCCTGTGTCAGCAACTTAATTTACGAATTTGGGCAATCCTCTAAAATGCTCTAAGGTGAGGCTCTGTCCTCTGGGAAGGTATAAGCAATCTAACAGCATTATTTGGTAGCTTTCTATATTTTTCAAATATTGTTTTACGAGCTTTCCAGAGCTTCTCTGAGTCAAATCAGCTTAGCCTCCTCTTGCTCGTGCTTCCTGATAGCTACTTAATCTAGCATTTCAGCACTGTTTCCAGTCAAGATTAAAGTATGTCTTCCCTGGAGATGGGATGCAAGTTGGAGTGATGGCGGAAGATTGTTCTGGTGTCTCAGCATTTCAGTCAGGCCTAGTGGAGTTTTCCATGACTGCGGTCTATGCCCACCCTCGTCTCTGTTGGCTGGACCAGCTTGGACAGTAGGCATGCTCTTGAAACCCATGCCTCTACTGTGTTTACTTGTGTCACAAGAAGAAGAAGTTTCATCTTTTCAGAAGTTCAGAGACAAAGGTTTCAAAATCTTTTTAAAAAATCACTTTTAAGGTTATTTCCCTGCTCTATGATCACATTGAACGTCAGAAAAATAAGTATCCTAAGAAAGCTGTATTCACCCTCTCTTCTGTGGATAATTTTGCAAGCTACTTTGCCCCATTAGAAAAAAAAAAAGTAGGAGTGGGTGGACGGCCGGTTAGCTCAGGTGGTTAAAGCACAGGCTCATAACACCAAGGTTGCTGGTTCGATTCCCACATGGGCCAAGGAGCTGTGCCCTCCACAACTAGATTGAAGACAATTACCTGACTTGGAGCTCATGGGTCCTGGAAAAATACACTGTTC
>NW_017731597.1:1672337-1696732 GCF_001890085.2 Hipposideros armiger
CCAATTCCCCAATAAAATCTTAAAAAAAAAATCAGCAGTTGTTCTGAACGTCCATGCCACCCAAGCACACGGGTCCATTACAGACGCAGACTGTGGTCTCAGAGGCTGACCTGCTGCCCTCGCTCTGTCTCACAGTTATTGTGATCGTTGGAGAGTGGCCAGGCCACATCCATTTGCTGCATTTGTCCACGGACCCAGGAAAAGCACCACTGGTTCAGGTGGTGGCCCACGTGTGGGCTCTAATCTCACCACTGCTTCAGGCCACTCTCGTGCTCATCCAGTGTCCGCTGAGAACAAGGACAGCGCTGGGAGAGCTGCTTCCAGAAGGGCACAGCTGACCACACCCTGGGCTGGTGATGTCCACTCTCTCTCCACAGCGCACCCCTGCTCTGGAAATATTTATGCAGATGCTCCACCTCTTAATGTGAATCAGAACTTTTAATCAAGTCTCAAAAAACTTCCTATGAAATCCTGTCCCAAGATGCTCACTGCCTGGGGCGATAGACAGTTACCATACCCTGAGAGGAATCAATTAAGTATGTTATTTCTTGAACTAGAAGATTTGCTTCAGGGGTCCAGGGACACATGTCACCATGTTCCCAATTTAATACCTCCCTTGACAAACAATTTCATTAAATCCACTCAATCGTCATTTTTAAAAAGTCCCCCAGGCCCCATTTGACAGATGGTAAAACAACCTCAGAGAGTTCGAATGAGCTGTTCAAGTTCACACAGCTGGGATCAGCACCCAAGTGCGTCTGACAACAAAATTCATGTTTTGTCCTTGTCTCCTGCCATAAAGATTTGCCTTTATGAGCCTAAACCCTAATAGGTGTTTCTCAGACTAGAGCCATGTACCCTGGTGATCTATAGGAAAAATCTGGGGAGTTTGCTGGTTCTCAGGGAAAACACTTTCAAACGTGTATTTTTGTTTTGCTGGTAATGTGGGGAGGTGGGTGGGGTGTGGGGGTAGGGGAGATCTTTTTCTGTATATGTTGGATCACATTCCGAGTGATGTCTTGAGATTTTTATGCTGTATTTGCATTCGTGGTGAAAATCCATTGGCACCAAGTTGGGCTGCTTTAATTATGAACTAATGGCGAGAGCACAGGCTGCCTTCTTAGGTAACACCGTGTGGAGCAGAGGCCAAGCATCGCTGCAGGGCTCGCCAAGAAAGAAGGCCTTGTGGGAGTTCCCAGGAGAAGAGCAAAGCGATACGTGAGCCACAGAGTAACCGCTGAACTCCAGGAGATCCTGAGCTACAGCAAAAAAACATACCAGGCTCCTTTTGTCAGCCTACTTAAGTTGTCTTAAGCCAACGTTCTCTGTTAAGTCACATTAATGTGAATTTGAAGTTTATTAGATATGTAGTTTTTTATGTCTACGTATGATATCATTTTTCTTGGTTTGGATAAGAGCTATAAGCATAAAGGATATAGACCTATTTTTTTATGTCTGTATATATTTAATACAGGAAGATAATTTTCTTTATTTTGTTTTTAAATTTTATTGGAGAACAGTGTGTTTTTCCAGGACCCATAAGCTCCAAGTCAAGCAGTCATCTCAATCTAGCTGTGGAGAGCACAGCTCAGTGGCCCATGTGGGGATCAAACCGGGAACCTTGGTGCTATGAGCACTGCGCTCTAACCAACTGAGCAAACTGGCCTGCCCCCAAGATAATTTTCTTATACCTTGGGGAGCCTACTATTTGTCCCTATTGATGAAGTCCAATTAATCATTTTTCTTTTGTTGCTTGTGCTTTTGATGTTCTATCTAAGAAGCCATTGCTAAACCCAAGGTCATGAAGATTTACCCCATGTTTTCTTCTAAAATATTTATGGTTTAGATCTTATATTTAGGTCACTGATACATTTTGAGTTGATTTCTGTAGATGGTTTGAGGTAGGGGTCCAATTTCATTCTTTTCCATGTGGAAATCCACTTGTCCCAGCACCACTTGTTGAAGAAACTATCTTTTCCTTATTAAAGGGTCTTGGGACTCTTATCAAAAATCAATTAGCCATAGGTATGTAGGTTTATTTTGGACTGTTAATTCTATTCCTTTGGTCTGTATGTCTGTCCCTATGCCAGTACCACACTGTTGATTACTGTAGCTTTGCAGTAAGTTTTGAAATTGGAGCATGTGAATCCTTCAACTTTGTTCTTTTATTTATTTATTTATTTATTTATTTATTTATTTATTTATTTATTTATTTATTTTAGCTGACCATCCTGCCACCTGTTGGCAGCTTAGTGGCAGCTCAGCTCGGGCCAGGCATTGAACCGCTGTTGTTCAGAGCTCGCACTCTCTTAACCAACTGAGCCACTCGGCCGGCCCCTTGTTCTTCTTTTTCAAGATTGTTTTGGCTTGCAGTTATGGATGAATTTGAGAATTGGCTTTTCTTTTAATATATTTCCACAAAAAAGACTGTTGGAATTTTGATAGGGGTTGTGTTGAATCTGTAGACCACTTTGGGTAGTGTTGACATGTTAACCACATTAAACTGTCCTATCCAGGAACACAGATGACTTTTTTCAAATTTAATTATATGTTTTTCAATTACAGTTGACATTCAATACTATATTAGTTTCAGCGTACAGCACAGTGGTTAGACATTTCTATAATTTATGAAGGGATTTAGGTCTTCTTTCATTTCTTTCATCAATGCTTTGTAGTTTCCAGTGTACACATTTCACCTTCTTAGTGAAATTTATTCCCAAGTGTTTTATTTTTTGAAATGTTATTATAAGAAGAATTGCTTTCTTGATTTTCTTTTTGGGTTGTTCATTGCTGGTGTATAGAAACACAGTTGAGTTTTGCATGTTGGTCTTGTACCCTGAAACGTTTTTGAAATCATTTATTAGCTCTCACAGCTTTCTTATTCAGTATTTTCTCTATATAGGACCATGTCATCTGTAAAGAGAGATTTACTTCTTCCTTTTCAATTTGGGTGCTTTTTATTTCTTTTTCTTATCTTACTGCTCCAGCTAGAAGTTCCAGCACAAGGTTGAATAGCAGTGGTGAAAGCAGATGTGCTTGTCTTGTGCCTGATTTTGGGAGAAAGTATTTAGTCTTTCATCTTTTGGTATGATGTTACCTGGAAGTTTTTAAAAAATGCCTTTTATCATGTTGAGTAAGTTCCCTTCTATTCCTAGTTTTTGAGATATTTTTTTAATTATCATAAAATGGCAATGGATTTTGCCAAATGATTTTGCTTTATTTTTTTTCACCAATTGAGATAACTATGTGGTTTTTCCTTCATTCTGTTAATGTGATGTATTACACTGATTGGTTTTCTTGTGTTGACTCACACTTACATTCCGGGGATGACCACATTTGGTTTTAATTTGCGGTGCTCCAATGTTTAATGATATTGTGTATCTATCTATTCATGTGCTTACCAGCCATTTGTATGTCTTCTTTGGTGTAGTGACTGTTCACATCTTTTGCCCATTTCAAAAAACTGAGCTGTCTTCTTACTGAATTGCAAGTCCTTTCTCAGATGCATGTAAAAATGTTTTCTCCCATTCTGTGGCATGTCTTTCAGCTTTCTAACAGTATATTTTAAGAGCGAAAGTTTTACATTTCGAAGTACAATTTATTAATCTTTTCCTCCTATGGCTTCTGCTTTGTGTCTTAGAATGTCTAACCCAAGATCACAATGACTTTCATCTCTGTGTAACCTAAAAAAAATGATGTCCGGCTTCATCTCTCTGCCCTCAGGTCACCCTCCTTGCCCTCACTTATGCAACGACCACAGAAACTCCACTTATAGTCAGTCCGACGGAAACGTGCCCTGACTTTCCGCATCGGTGCTTTCTATGTATCTCCTTCACTGTCCTGTGTCTATCTGTATTGCCTCCTATGCGCTTATGCACACACCAGGCGACACATATGCAGAGTTTTCTGGAATAAAGGTTTTCTCCTGGGTTGCTGTCCTCCCATGCTCCCACAGAGGACGTTAGTTTGTGTCCCAGTAGTCAAGCAGCTCATCATGACAGTTCGTGGGACTTTTCAAAGGACAGCTACCTGTGTTTAGCACTTATGCCACGCCCCATCCCAAACTCTTTAATTAATGTAACGCTTAGATTCCTGAGAAAGGAACCAAAGGCTCAGAGACTTCAGGCTCCGTATCACACAGCCCAATGGAGGCTCAGTCACTCATCTCCACAGCGGCTGAGTTCCAGACCCTTTGTTTGTTCCTTCCACTGTAACAAACTGCCGTAGGCTGTGGCCAGAGCCTTGTATAAGTGACTGCATCTTCCGAAACATCTACCAGATTTTTCTCTTTCATGCATCAGATGCTGCTCCAGTTTCAGTTCAGACACGTGATGTTAAAGTCCTGCAGTGGGGCCTCAGGACAGTCTCCCAAAAGATGGCCTTTAGCCCCCAGCTAGAGAACCACCTTACCCACTCTCAGCCATGCGTGTTAGCAGGACCACAGAGGAGGGTTGCGCAGTGTGTGCACTGCACAAAAGTACACGGCTAAGGGGGCTGAAATCGAGCCTGTGCTGGCCCTGTGGGCCCATGGGGTGTGTCTCTTCAGAGGGGTGTCCTTTTTTAATTCTTGCAGCAGTGGCCCAATCCTCCCCATCAGGCTGACTAAACCCCTGGGCTCTAGGGGGTTTGCATGTGATATGACTCAGCTAAGTTAACCATCACACCCCATCCTCCTGCCCATGGTGATGGGCTGAAGGGTGAGCACATAACTCGAGTCGGGAGACTCTTGGCCAATGAGACTTAATTTGGAGGCTTTTGTTTGAGGGTCTCTTTCCTGATAAGGTGAGGACTGGAGCTGCTGCAGCCAATCTTGCAACTAGATGGGGCTTGATAATAAAGTTTACTCCTCACACACACACAAAGGTAAAAAAAATGCAGAAGAAAGCCCTACAGGGGTGGCTCTATTGAGTCCTTGGTCAAGTGATGCCTGAAGCCCAAGTCTACTTAGGGACTGTGGAGTCACATAAACCAATAAAAGTTTCTTTTTTGCTTGAGACAGCCTATCAGTTTTGAGCAGAAGTGCATTTTCTTCCACACGCACCCCCAGATGCCTGCTCCCTGCACCCCTTCCTGCCTTTATATTTTCATCATAACACCGGTCACCTTCTCACGCTATGTCATTTACTTATTTAGTTCATTGTTTCTCTGCCTCCACTCCTCACGCCCGCTGCTGTGAATGTTTTATAATGGCCAGGGATTTTATCTGTTTTGTTCACTGATGGATTCCTAGTCCCAGAAATGAGTTCTTAGCACTTGCAAGGCATTCGATAGAATTTTGTTGAACACTATGCCTCCTCAATGGATTATTAAGGATGACTGAAGCTCTATACGCATACATGCAGCTCAGCAGCTGTAGCATTAACCAAGGACCAGCCTTCTAAGAAGACAAGTAGCTGCTTGTCCCTGTTTGGGACTGTCACGGAGCCCCCACTGCGCACGCATACTTGCATATCGTTGACATTTTAGCAATTTCAGGGAGGGTGCTTGGTTATGGTTACATCACCAGGGCTGTTTAAAGTTGGTGCTGCTTTTCAGTTGGAACTGAATAGATTTGAAATAGTTTTAACATATTTATAGAATGACTGTTAGATTTCACTTTGGTTTGTGTTAGTGTATCTGCTCCTTGTGACTTATTGTGTTCTTATTTTCTTATCTCTACTTCTTTGTTATCATGAGGTTTTTTTTTTCTTTTCTTTTCCTGGAGAGTGTAAATGAATTTAGTGGGTTTAGGTGTCTTTTCTCTCTCTTAAGTGCCACCGTCAGAAAAAAATGGAGAATTTCTACTTTTGGGGGGGTATTGTCATCCATGTTTTCTTTGCGTTCTTTTAGATCTAACAGATAATATCACAGAACCTGGCACTTAATCCAACGGCGTTGTTCCTGGTTCACATCAGTCTACTAATCCCCCTTTATCTACCATCTCCATCATGGAATCTGTACTTTTGTGTTTCTCCGACTTGCCCAGGAAGAACCCTCTTAGAAACCTGTGGTTGCTTTTGCTGAAGTAACTATGTGCTTTTAAAGGGTGACCCCTTTCCATCTGTCTGTCATCTTGTCTGAACTCTTACTAAGAAGGGTTACCTAGTTTTTTAATGCTTGGGGAGAGGAAAACATAATTTCTGATGTTTTCCTCTTTGACAACCAAAGAATGACAAGGATGTGATGGGAGGAAGGAAGAAGAAAAAAGGTGAAGGGAAGGGAGCGATGTGAATAGGGCCAGTGCTCTGTCTGTTTTATTTTCCCTCTCTTCGTGGTTCCCTTCTTTCAGCCAGCACTCGACGGCTGGTCTCAGCCTGCTGAGGTGATGGGGAATGTTCTCAGGTTTTAGGCGGTAAACTCTGTGTTAACTGGTTGGCAGTGTAACATGGGGGAAGCCATCCACACAAGGCACAGCCACATGCCCTCTCCTCTCTGGTGGTGTTTCCCTTTAAGAAATGCAAATATGATCGTACCAAAGCCACGCTTCCTGTAATTGTCAAGTCCATATTGTTTTTTCTTCCACAGCCAACGAGATTCCTGACCTAGGGATTCATAAACCTGCATGAGGGCGAAATGGCCTCAGTGTTAGAGCAACCACCTCATCAGGGATCTCAGACCTCCCAGGCAGAGAGACGGGAGCAAGGCCCCAGGGGTGGTTGGTGGCAGAGGTGACCAGGTCATCTCCCCTCATAAGCTACAGGCTGCACCACTAAATAACCCCCACCCAGTCGCCCCTGCTCGGAGGCTGGGCAGGCATATCACACCATCTCTCCTCTCTCCACCCCAGGGCTGCAGCTGGGGTGGGGCTATTCTGAGATGCTGGGAGGCACAGGCTGGGAGGAAGGGGATGAAGAAACGCTTGGCTGTCTTTTCTGAGTCTTATTTCACCATTTCCCTCCCTTCGCTACTGACCTGAAACAGAGCAACCCTCTATGCAGAAAACTGCCTGTTAAAAGATGGCCCCAGAATCTGTGGCCCCCATCAGCCTAGTGGGGACTCTACTGTAAACGTTCTCCACGACAAAAGGAAAAGTAAGCAGGTGGCTGAGGAGCAGGATGCGGGCAATAGAGCGAGGGCAGAGGGCTGCAGAAGTGGAAGGGGGCTACAGGCTCATTCCTGAGTTTCTTCCACCCGTCTGCAAACCTTTATCTCTGATGGACAGAGACTCCACTCTTTCATCCGTGGGGGAAGCACACTCCTAGTCAGCTTGAGACAGCTGGAGATGGGGAGGCAGAGACAAGGGTCCCGTGGAAAGGCATTGTGGGTGGACATTTAGAGCTAGCAGCCACTGTCACACTGGTGTGGAGGTGTCCACCTCCCAGCCTAGAAGCATCAGTGGAGTAAGAACCTCATCAGCCTGAGTAACTCTGTTTATTTTCCTCTTTTTTTTTTCTTTTTTAATTTTATTGGGGAACAGCCATGGTCATTGGTTACACAGTGCTTTCATGCTACAATGACATAGTTGACTCTTTTAAAGCAGGCGCAGCTCACAGGGGCCCATGCAGGGATCAAACCGGCAACCTTGGTGTTATCAGCACCACTGAGCTCACCAGTCACCTCCCTGTTTACTTTCTGAGACAGTGATCAGATGGCGCCGGCACAGCAGAACAGGAAGAGGAAAGAGGCTGGTGGCCGGGGATGGCAGAATGTTTGTTCTGGCCCTATGGCCGGTACTTGCACAGGAAGTGTTGGTGCTTGTTACATTCGTTGCTGTTCCAAGTTAAAAAATCTGTAACAAAATAAACAGACATTTAAGTCCACCCAGTCCTTCTATATTGAGCTTGTCAGCGTTTTCTGGGTGTTTTGCTTGGAACCATGGATAGGGTGCTGTGATGGTTAATTTTATGTGTGGGCTTGGCTAGGATGTGACATCCAGGGGTTTGGTCACACACCAGCCTGGATGCTGATGAGAAGATATTTTTAAAGATGTGATTAGCATTTAAGTCAGTAGACTTTGAGTAAAGCAGACTATCCTCCATATTGTGGGTAATCATCCAATCAGTGAAGGCCTTACGAGCAGAGACTGAGGTCCCATGAAGAGAAGGGAATTCTGTCCCCAAACTGCGCTCGGACTCAAGACTACAGCCTCAAAGCTGGCAGGCAAATCCATGTCCCTGTGGATGTCAGATGTGCCCGCCCTGACAAATACGAGCCCGTTCCTTAAAATAAATCAGTCTCTCTCTGTATACATTCGATCACTTCTCTTTCTCTGGAGAACCCTGACTAACGCAAGGACTAACTTTGCTAACAGGAAGAAACATGGTTTAAACGTCACACACAAATACAGAGGCTCCCTGCCAGCGCTGCTTCTGAGGGAAGGCAGTGCTCCACACAAGTCCCCTGAGCCCTGGGTGCTCGTTTGTGTGTCAAACAGGACACTGTTGGGGACAGAGGGTGACCTCTCTCAAGTTCACAGCTGAGGCTGTAAGAAGCCCCTGTTTGAAGTTCAAATACCTGGAGACTGCTGAAGCCAGCCATGTCCCAAGAGGCCATTTATTTACAAAGAAGTTCTGAGAGCAAGGAGGACTTTTGAAGGACTGAGGTCCAACTAGTTCCCTTCCAGAAACCAAGCTCTACAGACTCCTTTGTCATCCTGGGGTTTCTGTGGCGGAGTGACAAGTCGTTAGAGGTCTGCCTGGGCTCTGCCCTGCAGGCCTGGCTCTGATGCTAGTGTGTGTGTGTGTTGGGTGGGTGGACAAGGGCCCTGGTGAGAAAGGACATGGTGGCACAACCATGTAAAGGGGGGCGAGGCATGCCCCCTCCTGTTCCTAGTTCCCAAGAGGTATAGGGGATGGGGTCCTGCCCATGCTCGTATCCATGGGGCTCAGAGCTAGGGCCCAGAAGTGTAACTAAAATGGAGACGACAAGCTTTCTGGGCACTGCATGGTGTGGGGTAAAGAGAACATGGCACGAGGCTTCAAACAACCGAGGAGAACACACAGCCTGCCCGCCCGTGGGCACGAACCTGGGGAGATGTCTGTTTCACTCTCCGGCCTCCAACCTCAAGGCCACGAGCTGAGCCTACACCTGATAAGCACCTCACGTGTACTGAGATGATCAGGGCTGTTGTTTCTCCCCTTTTATAGAGGCATCTGAGGCCCAGAGAAGTAAGAAATCTGCTCAAAGTCACCACACAGCTAAGGGAAGGAGCTGGAACCGCACCTCAGGCATTCGGAGCCCATGGTCTTGACCCAAAGTGCATTGAATATGAAATTCATTTCAAAATTGTAGAATCCTAGCGATCATGATTAAATGTCTCAAAGTGAACCAGCGGGTAAGCCAGGAAGCACTGTGAAAGGCGAGTCTGTCTTTCTGCGAGTCTGTGAAAAGCCCTTCCTGTGTCTGTGAGAAGATGCTCTTATCTCTGAGGATCTTCCTGGACCTGGCCTCAGAGTTTGTCTCCTCAGCCCACCATTCATCCTTTGCTGTTAGCAAGTGTTCTCACTCTTTTTTGTGCATATAAGCTTTATTCCTCAGACAACAGTAAGCCCTGCTTTGTGTCCCTTGCCACCTGAGCCCCAGAACCTGGGTTCTCAGTCCAGGCTCAACTGCTTGCCTAGGAGGGGAGTCCTGGTGACACTATGCTGACCTTTTAAACCCACTGTAATGTTCTCTTTGGCACCGAGTATCCTCTTCTTCTTTAATATTCTGTTTTCTTGTTTTACAATTGAAATCTTACATATCATTTATTAGCTGTTGTTCTCAAATGGGAGTGATTTTGCGCCCCTGCCCCAGAGGACATTTAGCAATGTCCGGAGACATTTTTGGTTGTACCATCCTCTGCGTAGGGGGGTGCTCCTGGTCTCTGCTGATTAGAGACTATGTACAAGAAAGCCCCCACAACTAGGAAGTACTGGCCCCCAGTGTCATTAGCACCAAGGTTGAAAACTCGAACTTATTAACACAAAAAGCAAAGAATGAAAGCAAGCAAGAGAAATGAGGACGCTCAAGTGTGCAGCTGAGGTCCTGGGCGCTGGGTCCTGGGGATGAAACTCAGGGAGACAAAAGGGAGGGAGGAATCAGGCACAAGTGGGGTTCCCAGGGCTCAGGGGGTAGTGAAGAGTAGTTGTGTGTGTGTGCTCCCTGTGGTCTGGGCTTCCCAAAATGTGACATAGTTCCCTCTCATGGCACAGACTGGGATTTAAAAATAAATATATTTGAGAAAAAAAGTGACTGGATTTAAAGAACACAATACGTGAAAAACCGAACAGCTGGTACATTGATAATGCAGATTGTAAATGGTCACCCGTGACGGAAGGTTGGGGCACAATGTTTGTGACAAGGCCAGTGTCCTGTAGAAAGCAAGAGTACGGTGTAAAATGGAGGGAGGGGGAGCGGATGTCCACTTTTGCTCTAAATCAGTAAGAGGAGTTGCTGCCACTTGGGGAAGGGCTGAGGGGCGCCGAGTTTCGAACTTACTGTTGTCGGAGCTCATCTCAGCACAGTGCTTGTTCCCACCCACGGACTTGGCAGACCAGGTTCTGTATAAATACACGGCCCCATCGATCCACCGCCACTGCTGCCTCTGTGGATGACAGGGGGTGGGAGACACGGATGAATCAGCCCCCCCACCGGCTCCCCAGCGGCTCCCAGAGCCGGCGGTCCCCTAGGGCCCCTTTAAAATGTAGTTTTCATTATAAAAATTGGGAAAGCACAAAAATGTGTAAAGAAGGGAAAACAGAAGTCACTCCATTTAACTACTAAGAGGAAAACATTACTGCTATTTTAGCATATTTACTTCTGGCATAAACATTTTTGTCGACTACAGTAGCTGTATGTGCTATAAAGGTGGTGATCTTGAAAATATGTATGCAACTTTGTCTCTTGCTTTCTAAGCATTTTTTAATGGTAAAGGATGTACCATAATTTCCTTAATTATTCTTCTGTTGATGAACATTTATGTTGTTTCCAGGTTACAATGATGACAAAGGACACTGCTATGAACACCTTCGTTCAGAAAGCTGCTCTATACTTAAAATTACCGTATTTCCCCATGTATACGATGCACCCTTTTCCGAAAAATTTGGAGTCTAAAAACTGGGTGCGTCTTATACAGTGGCTGTAGATTTTTTTAACTTGCATTTCCTGCTTTTATCGCGTTTGTTTTTTGCGCTCATACAACCACTGTATAAGACGCATCTAGTTTTTAGACCCCAAATTTTTCGAAAAAGGGTGCGCCTTATACATGGGGAAATACAGTATTTTCTTAGGCTCCAGGTGGTCAAAGTGCATAAATATTTTGAGGGTAGTGATATGCGTTGCTACACTGGTCTCCAAAACAATTCAGTTGGAGGAATTTACATTCCCACCTACTGCGCAATTGCTCCATATCCCCCCAAAATACTATTTACTAAGACAAAGCAAAAGTTTGGTAATATGACAAGTCAAGTTAGATATTTATTTTCACTTGCATTTCTTTGATAACTAGAGACACTGCACACTTTCTAGAACATATATTTGCCACTTACTTTCCTCAGTCATAAGTGTAAAGAAAACAAATTATAAAATTAGAAATAGATGTGATTATAATTTACAAAACTAGAAATAGATGTGAATATTTGTTTTATCTTTGAATGAGGGAGTTCTGACTGATAGCAATGTGAATATAAAAAAATGTAAAATGAATTGCAACATCTATAGCCAGGTTTTATCAAGACATGGAAATCAGGGTGTTCTCTCCTTGTGGTCCTTGTTTGCTTGGGGTAACTATAGAAGCCCCGCAAAGAATGTCTAAACTGCAGGTCCCACAGAGACCTCAGCGACCAGCCCAAAGACCCCACACACCATTCCTCACAGGGAGGCTTTGATGAGAGCAGAATGAGGGTCCAGTGAAAAAAGCTAAGGATAACGTCAAAAACATGATAGCATCCAGGAAAAAGCTTAGTTGAAATTTTCCAACTTCAAGTCCAGACCCAATAGGGATTTAATTAAGCTGGGTCCCACAAAAACCTCTCTCTCTCTCTCTCTCTCTCTCTTTTTCTCTTTCTCTGTGAACATTTTTATATCTATATACCCATATGTACTTACACAAACTTTTTTTTTTTTTGAAGGCTCTGAAAAGCTGGTAAGCTTGTGTCCGAAGGTTGGGGGGGGGTCTTTCAATAGATAGAAGGTCTATAAAATGATGCCATTGAAATCATATCTTCCACTGAGGGCCAGAACTGGGACCCTGACCTTGAGGCCTTGGCCCCTAGTAGTATGAGGCGTGACCTGAAGATCGGCGATGTGAGCCTCTTGTCAGGAGGCCGGGAAGTCATTTCCCAGAGAGGGGCTATCTCTCTGGCTTTCCCAAGGGGGCATTTGTGGGACAAGTCTGAGCTTACCTTCTGTGGGTCGTGCAGGCCAATCCACACGGGCAGGTTTTTTTGGTAGCCACTGATGTACTCTGCTATGACGTTGGCTTCCTTTAAATTCAAGATGGACGCCAGGTGGGCTCCGTTTCCGAAGGACTGACACTCGAGCTGTGGACAAGGAGAAGTCGTGGTAATGATGCCTTGAGGTGTAAAAGCATAGCCCTACCTCAGAACCCCAGTCTGCCAAGCAGCATGAAGTCACATAGCTCCCACCTCCTCCAGAAGTTGTGATCTAAACCCCACAGAGGACTTCCTGTCACCATGGGAGAAAACACAACAGCCACAAGTGTCAGGTCTGAGAGGAAGAGGCAGCTCCAGGCAACAGCACGAGCTCTGGGGTCAGTGGAAGGGCCTGAGGGCCTGGTCTTTCCTCTCTTGAGTGTATGTGACCCTTACAAGTCACTTCACCTCTCCGAGGCTCAGCTGTCTTATCTCCAAAAGGAGAAAATCATTGTTGGGAGTTGATACGAAATTACACAGGGAGTTGTTAGGTGGCTATAATTGTGATAATTATGTGTTATAATACTGCATTTCAAGGAAATCTAAGGAACCACAGATTGTAAAATGTGCCATTCTCTAACCCAAAACTTAGCTGTCTGATTAAACAAGGCAAACATTTTATATATATATATATATATATATATATATTTTATAGATAGATAATAGCGATATATACTTTATGTTCTTTGGAGCTTATGTTATGGGGTCTGCCTACATGATAAAACCTTAATTTCAAAAAACATGGTTTGGCTCTGGTTGTATTTCAAAGTTCTTGCCTTTAGTTAGGCTCCTGCTTGGGATTGGATATGGCTACCATTTAATGTTAATAGTAGCCACACACGTTACAATTCCAAAATGTTTTTATCTCCGGAATTTTATTTGACTTTCAAATTTGTGAGGCATGGAAACCAGATTACCAGTCAACAATTAGTGAATGTACCAGTTGCAGAAAATTCCTGGGACAGGAAAAGAAACAGGCTCCGAGTGTTGAAGTGATACCTTTCCCTCTAAGTCCAAGTTCACACAGCTAGTCATGATGGAGCTAGAACAGAACTCAGGCCTCTCCACCTCAAGTTCAAGATCAGATCTACCCGTCATTCTCAGTGTTCCTTCCATGGGCTTCCAGGAGTCTTGAGAACTAAGACTGGCCACTGGCCACATGTGGTCAAGAAGACACAGAGCAGCAGCAGCCGTGATGTCAGCTTGTAAGGGCCCTTTCCCAGCATGCTCTCCGCCCTGCTGTTCTGGAGTGGTGAACTCTGCCCGGGCTCGGTATCAACCCTGTGGACTGTTTTTTGCCTGGACAACCTGAATTGAGCATCTACCACATGCCATAGGCTTTTAGCAAGTTATTTTTATTTTATTTATTTATTTATTTTAAAGATTTTATTGGGGAATTGGGGGAGGGGAACAGACAAGTTGCTGTCCTCTTTCTTCAGTCTAGTTGTGGAGGACGTTGCTCCACTGGCCCATGTTGGCACTATCATTGCACTCTTCCCGGGTGAGGCATTAGGTCTCTGGCCACTGGACGGCCGCACACGCAGCTCATGCCAGCTGCCAACCGCTCATGCAAGCTGCCAGCCACTCACGGTAGCTCATGGCAGCCCACTGCAGCTCCACTGCAGCCTACACCATTGCCGGTGACTCATGGCAGCCCAGCTCCAGGTCGAGCTGTTGTTCACCATCTTAGCTGTAGAGGGCGCAGCGTCACTGGCTTTCATGTGGGATCCGAACTGAGGCCCTGCTGCTCAGAGCTGGCTTCCCAAGCCAGCTCTTAACCAACACGCCACTCGCCTGGCCCCTTGGCAAAGTATTTTAATAAATTCTTTTGACAGCGCCTTGAGGTAAAAGTGTAATCCCCATTTTATAGCAAGAAAACTGTGACAGTGAGATACCTCTGGCAGAGTCATAATGTAAGCTCAGGGTCTATAGTCCTCCCAAGTTCCCAGACACCTTCCTCTTCGTTTTGGCAGAATTCATGTTGGAGTCTCTGGGGACAGGCCTACAAATGTCCTTCCAAGATTTCTTCAAGCTGCTACCCAAGAACTGAGGAGAAAGTCCACTGCACCCCATGACTTTTTTTTTTCCAGTGGACAGAGTCTGGGGACCCCCTACTTTGTTTAGCCCTTTTATAGAAACTGTCATTTACATCAGCTCAGGAAGGTGTTGCATTAGGGCCGACTTCCCTGGGTTTGCTCTGCTAGCTACTCTCGGTATAATCTTGGGGAAGTCACTTATCCTCACACTCACACTGGAATTTTCTGTGTAAATGTCACACTCTTGCGTTAATTCTGCACTTTTTAAGGCCAGACAGGACTTTTTTTATCTTCAGTAGCTATCATGTGTCCGATGCCCCATCATTGCTGAGTTGTTCATATTCAGGGATTCTGAGGCCATTTTGGGCCCCCATCTCACCACTCTGCCCCTTGTGGCTCCCCCGTCACTTCAGTTAAATAACCACAGCCCACAGGGACGGCAGCACTGACTCCCCGTGCTCATCTGAGGGAACTTATTTTGACCGGCTATTTGGGTATCTGTCAGACAAAGCCTCAGTGAAATAGAACCGATACATCTGTTGGGTTGTGTGGACAATAAAGCCTCCCATTTGTTTGGACGTCTTCACTTTCTGGCAGGTGGCTCTGAGGCTGGTGCGCCAGGCCTGTGTACACACTGGTTCTCTTTCTGGTAAATCTCATACTGCAATTCAGTTATTCTTCCTGCAAGTTCCCTATCATCACTTCCTCCTCCCTTGATTTATGTGTTTCTGTCTTTCTTACTGACAGCGAACTCCTGGGGAGTAAGGGCTGCTTCTTGTTCACTTTTACATCTTTGCAGCCCACCTAGGGTCTGGGCCTAGAGCACGTGCCCCATCAGTGCTCACAAAATTGAATGAGTTGAACACACACATTTCACCAGCCAGGTGACTTCTCAGAATGCCAAGGAAGGACCGTTGACTTGAGTCAAGTGAGACCTGGAGCTCTGGGTGGCCCCTTGCTTTAGAGAAGCCAGTCCAATGATGGGCCAGATTTCTTACCTCAGCATCAGACCAGCTCCTCAGCTTCCGGAAGTATCCATAGCAGTGGGACCTGTAGTAAAACCATCCAGTAGCACAGCTGGGCCTCATGATGATGTCTGCACATAAAAAAAGGCGGTGACAAGTTACGATGGCAAATATAATCAGTTCTCAGACCTGAGCCAGTTTACGGACCTAGAGCCCATTGGATGAAAGGAATGCTGGGTGCCCTTGAGGACAGGTCCTGGCACACTGCCTAAAATGTTATGCCGTTAATCTTTCTCCCAGCCTTCCCAAAGGGACCTAGGGCCTTTTACCAGAGTGATTCTCCATTGGGGAAAAGGAAATATTCAGACCTTTTGAGGATTACTGGGCCCTGGCTCTGAACTGACACTAATTCCAGGAGACCCAAAATGTCCTTGGGGCCCACCAGTCAGAGCAGGGGCTTACGGAGGTCAGGTGATCAATGGAGTTTTAGCTCAGGTCTATGTCACAGTGGGCCCAGCGTGTCCCTCCGCCCATCCTATAGCTATTTTCCCAGTTACCAAATGTATACTCAGCAACTGGCAGAACCCCCGCATTGGTCGTGAGGTCAAACAGCTCTAATGTGGGCCATCGCAAAAGTGGATGAGGGGCAGACACTGGTGGTTTCAGGCATTACACGGAAGGAGTGGCATTTTGGGCCAGGAAGACACTGGACAGGTTCAACAGCAACTGGCTGGAACTGGAGACTAGGTGAGTCAGTAGCAAGGGGAGGGGGACACCTGAAGCAAAGGGGGTGGGTGAGCAGAGGGACCCAGGCAGGAATGTGGAGGACACCCGCAGAAAGAGCATGCGCGCGTTTGCCTTGGGTGTAGGGTATCTGTCAGGCAAGCACAGTCAGAAGGGAAGGAGAGGCAGAGCCCAGAAGCCTAGGGAGCCGTCATCCAGAGAGGCACAGGCTCTTGCTGCTAGGCAACTGGTGACCAGGCCACACAGACTCATTCCAATAGCCTGCTTGCTGCCCAGAGCCCTCCCGAGAGACAGAAATGCATACACTCATTATTCAGCGTTGGTTGTCTTGTTTGCACAACGGGCTGCCAGTATGTACCTTCCCCACTGGATTCCTGGCGGGACTAAATGGGATGATGTATGAACAGTGCTTAGCATAGAGCCAGTCTGTAGTAATTGTCCAATAAATAGTGGCTACTGAATACATTACACCTATTTAAACAATAATGTGATCATTATAACCAGTTGTATTTTTGAAAAGAGTCACTGGATGGAACTTTTCATCGTCCCCGAATCATGTCGCTCTTTGTCATCTCATGTGTTATTGCTTTAGTGGAAGGGCAGCTACGGGGCAGGACAAAGAAAAATCGCTGCTTTGTCATAATAAGGGTAATAATCTTGACCACCAGATCTTGTTGAGAGAGAAAATTCCTTTCTCAGTTCCCCATACTTCCCTTAAGTGCAAGATTAGACTTTTTCCATAAGTCACAGGGCAAAGACTATATAGGATAGGGTGGGCGGTTAGTTCAGGTGGTTAGAGCGCAGGCTCATAACACCAAGGTTGCAGGTTCGATCCCCACATGGGCCACTGAGTTGGGCCCTCCACAACTAGATTGAAACAACTATTTGACTTGGAGCTGATGGGTCTTGGAAAAACACACTGTTCCCCAATAAAGTAAAATAAAAAATATGTAGGATGTGTCATCAGAGAGGTTCCCCCGAGACAGTAAGAATAAGTGGAAAGTCTCTCTCTACAGCCTGGAGGAGGATTTGTGGAAAACCGATGGAGGGACCAGGGGTGAGTATTTTTGCTTTCCCTCCTCCAGGAGACAAACCCTTTGTTTTAATCCCAGAGCTTTGGTTTAATCCCAGAGCCTGGGGGCCTGTTTCTCATTCCCCAGGATATAGTTTGGAAAAATTTCAAGGCCCTTTAGAGAAGCCAGTATCAGAACAACAGGAAACTCCCTGATCAGTTGGTTAGAAACAGCCATGAAAAGCGGCTCCATGGGAGGGGCCGGGGACAGCCTCTCAGAGTCGCTCACACACTAGCCTGGTTCAAAGAACCGGGCTGAGTTCCCCAGTTCCTGAGCAGCCATAGGTGGTTGAGACAACTGGTGGCTGGAGCAGATTTCAGCCACGGCCACCAACATGACGCCCAAAGAACCCTGTTTCTCTTTGTATTTCCTCCCAGTCGATCCTCCTCCTGGCCAACGTATTTCCTGCTGGGAGAAGTGCCAGGTGACTGACACAGGGCACTGGATACCCTCAAGAGGCCCTCTTCTCAACGGAAGTGCCGCTCAGGCGTGACTTCTTTGCTCGCTCCACCACATACAATGCCCAGCAAGGCCGCAGGGGGCTGTGAATGGCACCCAGGACCGGGCACCAGAGCATCACCTCATCTTGCTGAGTGACCTTGGGCAAGGCCCTACCCTTCTTGGGACCTTGTTTCCCTCATGAATAGAACAAAGGAGTCACACCAGATGAGCCCACATTTCATTTCCTTCCATTTCATGTTATTTGATGAAACTTATTCTTAGCTCACGCATGTAATTTTCTTCCCTTGCTTTCTCTACTGGTAGATTCTAGGGTACTACTGCCCACTTTCTCGACATGTTACTTTATACTGGATGCTGGGTCTACACGTGTGTAAGGCTGTAAGTCCCTTAAAAACCGGAATTCCTGATAGGTTCAAATAGGAAAGCAATGCACACACATTGGGTCATTCTAGGTGTCAGGGGCATTAAATACCTTATCTCTACCTTTCATCATAAACTTGCAAAATAATTATTATAACCTATAAGTAGTTGATGATTTAACTCTGGCTCACAATCGTACAAGGCTGGTTTGTTTGATTCTGAATTCCTTGCACTTTTTTTTTGTAACCACATCACATTGTTTTTTATTCCTGTCTTGAACATCTATTTCCTGAAGTGCCTACATTTTTTTGGGGGGTGGGGGGTGAATGAATCTGGCTATGCCATGTGAGCTGTATGAACACTGGCTGTGGGCTCAGTTCCAGCTGAGTGACAGGTACTCACCACCCATGACGTCAGTGCTGACTGTACAGCTTAACAGTAGGAACAGCCACACGCTTTTGGAAGCCATCATCCTCTTCTCCTGGAAAAGCTGCGCTTTAGAGCCTTTGGCTAAAAGGATCTCAGAGCTCTTGTCAGTTTTTCCTTGAAGCTCCTGGATTCACCTAGATCTGCAATCTGAACACACATTTGCACGGGTGAGACGAACCCGGAAATTTAGATGCCAAATCACACATGGAGAAAAAAAATCTTTTTCTGGCATAACCCAGATTGTACAATAAAGAGAATATCAAGCTCAATATAGAGATTAGGAAAATTTAACGTATGAGGTTTTGTTGTCACCTGCAAGGTCTTTGCGCCAGTGCCAGGGACCTAACTACTGGGCTGAATGGTATGAAAGTCTGAATGGAGGCATTTGGTGTCTTGCGGAGAGCCTGCCCCTGCTGTTCTCAGGAGAACCAGCAGAGAGCGGCCAAGGCAAGCTTTCTCACAGATGAGGCGTAATGGGCTTCCTACAGCCAAGTCAATGAAATCAAATCGGTCCCAACAGTGAATTTTTTGATGTTAGATTTAACAGTGAATATATGATCCAATACCCACATTTTACAGATGAGAAAACCTGAGGTTGATGAGCCTGACGTCATTTGCTCATGGTCACAGCTAATACCAGAGCTTCTGACTTCAGCCCAACCCTCTTTCCTTTACACTTAGGGAAACCCCATTTTTAAAAAAGAAAACAACTTATAACTTTTTTATCTTTTCCCATCACTAAACAGTACATGAATTATTAAGTGATCAATGAAAAATGAGAAAACAGGATGTAGATCCCACCTCCCAGAGATAAACGATTTAGTGAATAGCTTATAGAAATCTCTCTCTCTCTCTCTCTCTCTCTCTCTCTCTCTCTCTCTCTCTCTGATTTTTACATAAATGGAGCCACATAGTTCTGTAACCTGGTTTTGTTTCTCAGAAACGGGTTGACTGTAATGACCCTTCTTCCACTCACATAACTTTTATGCTGCTTTTATTCTCTCGTTAGTGAAAATTCACATACACAGGGTTACGACTTCACAGAGCTTGCATATTGCCACATGGACACCTTGGCTAAAATGCTCTCCAAATGGACTGGACTGGACACTCCACTAGCCGAGCACAGGAAAGCTGGTCTCCCCAAACCTCGATGAACACCTAATTGGTCAATTTTTTTTCTTGTTAATTTTGGTATAAAGAAAAACCTCATTGTTTTTGTTTGCATTTACAAAATACTAATGAAGTTGAGCATCCTTTTATGTAATGATTAGCTTTTAAATTTTTTTTGGTGAAACTTTGGTCTACAGCTTTGTACATTTTTTTGATTTTTAAAATCTTTTTTCCTCAGGAATCTGTGAGGCTTTTCGTTGTATATTCCTTGTCTTTTATATATTCTCTTGTTTATGTTTTTTAGGCCATACTCAAAATTTCAAAAATGGTCATATTTATCTTCTCCTTTATAACGTTTGGAATTTATATCAGAAAAACTGGCCATCATCGTCCACATACGATTAAAATATCCACTGACATTCTCTTCTATTTTCATCCATCTGACATTTATTTGAGTGCAAGCATGGGATTGGGTTTAAGATTCCTCCCTAAATAATTATTAAGATGGGCAATTCAATGAATTCTCATTGAAGCATGTTTTATGATCCCCAAATCAGGATACATGTTCTAACTCCCAAATAATAGATTGCTCAAGGGGAATGATGGAACATAATACTTGAAATAGAAACTTTCCCGGAAAAGCTAAAGCTTAGTTTCATATTAAGGTCCACATGATCTTTCACGCAGGGTTAATAGGGAGGAAAACAAAAGGGTGAAACGTGTGGGGCTGCGATGACCTCCCCTTTTTGAAATCACTGCATTTGAAATCAATGCTCCTCTGATAAGCTCCCACTCCAAAAGTGATAGAGGCATTTTCAATGTCCTGAAACCTCTTTAAAACACAAATAGTAAGAACTTCTTTGTCAAGCTGACTGTCTGGGGGAAGGAAGCTATGGCATTTCTCTGAGTAGAGTCTATAAACGAACCTTTACAAGCTGACAGTCACTGAATGCTCACATCTCATCTAATTTAACCACCAGAACGAGGCCACACCGCAGGTATCATTAACTTATTTCACACAGGAAGACACTGAAGTTCATGAACATCAAGTGCCTTTCCCAAAGTTTCACAGCTGCTGGATTGCAGAGCCATGATTTAACTCGACGCTCTGAGACACTAAAGCCAATGCTGTTGATAACCGGGTGGGAAAAAAGAAAACGAGTCATTCAAATCAAACAAAAAGCACGACTAACATCATTCGAGCTGTAACTTGTCCTTTCTGGCCCAGTTGATAGCTGGCAGGGGAAAACAGGTGTGCAAAGAAAGCCCTCTGCCCTCGACCTCATGGGAGATTACCTGGTCAGCACGCAAGGTTCGAGGACCCTGCCTTCCTTCCTCCGCATCGACAGACAGCCCAGGCAGTTTCTGGGGTTCTTATATCTTCTTCCCCCCGGAATTATGCAATGTTTCTTTTCATCATAGAGCAATAATAGTGTTTACAAATAATAACCCGTCCATAAAAGCCTTATCTACAGCCAAAGTGAAGCATAGGAGAGATAGTTTGAGAAGGGATCTAAGGTGTGTTTGAAATAAGCAGGAGAAAAACCTCTCCCTATCTGCAAACAGAATCTTCACGTCTCCTGTAAACAACACTGGCCATAAATATCCTGTAATCTGTTAGAGCCCCATCTTCCCTCCCCCTATTTACTTTTTCTTTTGTCTCCACCACGCAAGGTCGTGCCTCCTTGTCTTTTTTTGCATCATTTTTGTTGCAATGCTCTCCTTCTGTTTTGTTGTTTAGTCATGTTAATTCACCTTTTCATTTATAAACTCAGTAAATGTTGAATGCTATCAAGTGCAAGGATATGTGTGTGTGTGTGTGTGTGTGTATGTGTGTGTGCGCGCGTGCGTGCATGCGTGTGTGTGTGTGTGTGTGTGTGTGTGTGTGCGCGCGCGCGCGCGCATGTACGCAATGGGGAAGGGAACAAGAGGTAAGAAAAAGTAAAAGTCGGCCCAACTAGTCCCAGTCGTGCGGGGAGCTTTCAATGGCTCAGCTTGGTTTGGGTCTCAGCTTCCTTTTGGAAGCTTTTTCTAATCCTATTCCCTGTGCCATCAAAGAGCCTCTCTTACTGTGTTCACCTATTGTGCACTTGTATTGAAATTCTGTTTCCTGCCTGTCTTGCTGATAAATCTTGAAGCTACTTCTGGGCTGGGATCATCTCTATAGCCTTATGCTCAGGACGGTTTAGTGCGAAAAGAACTGGAAACCTGAGAAAGAGTAGTTGCTTCCTACCTGTCCCTTTTCTTCTTAGGTGTTTCCTTCCAGAGGACAAGTAAGTGCATGCATATCATTTTTCCTCCCACAGGCAAAAACTTCACTTCATTTTGTTTTTTAATGATTTTTAAAAACTTTATTGGGGAACATTGTGTTTTTCCAGGACCCATCAGCTCCAAGTCAAGTTGTTGTCCTTCGATCTTAGTTGTGGAGGGGGCAAGCTCAGCTCCAAGTCCAGTCACCACTTTCAATCTAGTTGCGGGGGTTGGGAGTCGTGGTGGCTCAGCCCACCATCCCATATGGGAATCGAACTGTCAACCTTGTTAAGAGCAAATGCTCTAACCAACTGAGCCATCCGGCCATGCTTTTTTTTTTTAAGAACACATTCACTTCTTTCTCAGAGAGATATATTTTATTTCCTCTCTTGGAGGAATTCATCATGCTCTAAGCCCACTTAAAACATCTTACCTTCTTCATCCCTGTGGTGATTCTACTTGAATTCTTTAAAAAAAGTCTTTTCCAAGTGGAAACATTTGCAAGGATATATAGATGGATGGTAACATTTCTGAAAAGAGAAGAGTGGTTAAAAATGCTTAGAACAAAGTGAATTTTCTGACGGAAAGTAAAAATATGACTTATTGAGGTATATCCACAAACATTCAGTGAGGTCTTGTTAAAGAAAGAGGAACAACAGGCCCCGCCCATTTCCCCCAGGACAGCAAATGAAGGCTTAGTTGCAGTTTTCGCGCCTCTCAGGAGTGGCGTTTTAAATTGGAATATCCTAATCAATGCTGAGGAAATTTGCCTGATAAGGCCTTTACCCTCCTTCCTCCAAAGATGGTGACCTTACCGGAAATAACCCTTGCTTTTGCTAATAACTTTCTTGTCTTGCTCAGTTTTCTATAAAATCCTTCCATTTTACACAACTCCTCAGAGCACCTTCTGTTGACTAGATGGGATGCTGCCCGATTCATGAAACTCAATTAGATTTTCAAATTTACTCAGTTAAAATTTGTTTTTTATTTTTTAATATTTTAAATTTTTTTTAAAAAAGATTTTATTGGGGAATTGGGGGAGGGGACCAGTCAAGTTGTTGTTCTTCAATCTTCATTGTGGAGGGCGCTACTCACCATCTGGCTTCCCGTCAGCAGCTCATGGCCTCTTAGCTCAAGGTGCTGTGTTCAATCTTAGTTGCAAGTGGGTGTAGCCACCATCCATATGCACGCTCTATCCACTGAGCCATTCGGGTGGCAGCTCAGCTCAAGGTGCTTAGTTCAGTCTTAGTTGCAGGTGGGCACAGCCCACCACTGAATAGGCAATCTTGTTGTTACACCAGCTGAGCCATCCTGACACCTGTTGGCAGCTCAGTGACAGCTCAGCTTGGGTGCAGCATCACTGGCCCATGTGGGAATCGAACCAGTGGCCCTGTTGCTCAGAGCTCACTCTCTTAAGCCAAACTTTAACCAACTGAGCCACTTGGCCAGCCCTAAAATTTGTTTTTTAACACTCTCATCAAAGGATAACATGCTAGTACAACTGCCCAATAGGATTTTCTGTGATAACGGACATGTTCTAATCTGTGCTATCAGTACCACTCACCAGTATGGCCATCAAGCACTTGAAATGTTGCTAGTGACAATGAGGAACTAAATTTAATTTTTTATTTAGTTCTTGTCTATTAAATTTAAACAGCTATATGTGGTTAGTGGCTACCATGTTGAACAGGAAAGACCAAGAAGATGGGAGCAGTTTCTTGTAGAAACACATTGATGTGAAAGAAAAGAGGAATTGTTGTTATTTGTGAGGCAGCTCAGAGACAGAAGGAAACCTTGGAGAAGTCTTGAGAACATGGAAGGAATTGTGGGGAGTTTGGGGGGAAAGTGTAGAACTTGGATGTGAGTCCAATTTAATGAGATTCCCCAAGCTGACACCCAGGTTGTAGTTCCTAAGAAATCTCTGTGATAGCTGCAGGATGTTTTCTGACTCCAGTCATCCTGATGGAAGATGGGATGATGGTGACCCTTTGCCTTTCTCTTCAAATGACCTAGCAAATAGTGGAGCATCTCACTGCTTTTTCATTTGAGGTGAAGGATAAATTGTCTCCAGCTTCAGTGTGATGGCAACTCATTTAGTACCCATTTTAACTCATGAACAGTTTCTACTTTACTGTGCATGCCTATTGGAAGTTTCTTGAAAGGGTCAATCATTTTTAGACATCTAAACATTTCAATACTTTTAGATCGGCATGAAAAAAGGACTTCAGTCAGGCAGGGGCAGTGGGTGGGTGACACCTAATAGAATGGGTCAGTGTGAGAAAGATCAAAGACAGGTGCTTCAGGAGAATGTGAAAAATGAAGTCTGGTAGAGGGACTTGGGAAAAACCTTTAGGTGAGTCTCAGATTTTTAAAAAATTCTAAATTCTGAGAAAACAGCACACACTAATTATTTTATTATTATTATTATTATTATCATTATTATTATTAGGTAACTGTGTTTTTTCCAGGCCCATCAGCTCCAAGTCAAGGTGTTGTCCTTCAATCTAGTTGTGGGGGGCGCAGCCCACACGGGAGTCGAACCGGCAACCTTGTTGTTAAGAGCATGTGCTCTAACCAACTGAGCCACCCGGCTGCTCCTTATTATTTTCTGAAAAAACTCTTTTTTTTTTTTTA
>NW_017731597.1:1697043-1708118 GCF_001890085.2 Hipposideros armiger
GAACAGACAAGTTGCTGTCCTTTTGTTCTTCAGTGTCACTGGCCCTCATATGTGGGATCCGAACTGGGGCCCTCTGGCATCCCAAGCCAGTTCTTAACCATCGCGCCACTCGGCTGGCCCTGAAAAAACTCTTGAAGAATCCCTCCTTGCCCCCCCAAGTGTGCAAAATTTTGCAGTCTTGGACTTTGTCCTTTTATATTTGACAAAGATACGGTCTGTGATCCCCGCTGTGAGCAAGCCCTGTGATATCCCACAAAACTGGAACACATCTTATCAGTGGGACACAGGACATGAGTCACTGAGCATGTGTTCATTAACTTTTACAGTCGTGGAAAGCTCTGGTCTTGAGGACAGTAGTTTATACCCAGTCACTCAGCCCTGATGTGGGGGACAGACAGGTGGCACAGAGCAGTCTCCCCTCACATTTCCTCGAAAATCGATCATCTGTATTTGTGGAAAACTCCACCAGCTAGAAAGCATCAGCTGGTTTCCTCAAGAGGTACAATGGAAGTTATGCCAAGAGATGTAAATTGAAAAGTCTACACATGACTACCGTGTTTCCCCAAAAATAAGACCTAGCCGGGGAAGAAGCCCTAGCATGATTCCTCCAGGATATGGAGGGCACGCACCCCTCACATGAGGGCTTTATGCTTCAGGGAGAAGGGTGCCTTTTCCACAAACTCCTTCAGCTTAAAATATGCAGTACACCAAGGTGCCATATTTTGGCCCCTAAAATTGTGCTATGGCTTATTTTCCGGCTAGGTCTTATTTTCAGGAAAAAAGGGTAGCTACTTTTCTCCTTCCCTCACTCTTTCTCTCCCTCCCTCTCCCCCCCACCCCTTCCCCTTCTCTTTAAGTCACTTTATTTCCTCTGTGGCGTCTTGTCATATCACATCTTCAAAACAACTAGGTAAAAATGTAGCTCTCCTTGTTGCCAAATTCCTTGTTAAATTTTTCTTGTTTTGCATTTTAAAAAGGTTGTTTTTTATGGTGACATTATTAGGTTTAGTTTATATTGAATAAAATGTACATATCTCAAATATTAAGCTTGAATGATTTTGACAAATCTCTACATGTGTGTAACAATAACCCAGATCAAGATATAGCCCATTTCTGTCACCTCAGAAATTGTCTTCCTGCCCCTTCCCAGCCAATCCCCTCTCCGAGGCAACAACTATTCTGACTTCTATCACCATAGATTAGTTTTGACTTTTTTTTTAAACTTTATATGAATGAAATCATATCTATGTATTCTGTTATGTCTGGATTATTTCATTAGACATAAGGTTTCATGATTCTTCCACATCATTGCCTATACTAATAATTGATTTTTCATTATGCCGAGTAGCATCTGTTGAATGAATAGAGCATGGGTTGTTATTTTGAGTATTCATCCTTGGTTGATGGACATTTTGAAAATATCCAGCTTCTGACTAAAGCTGCTGTGGACGCCCTGAGTGTCTTGGTGGACATGTTTTCATGCCACGAGGAGAAATGGGATGGGTGGGTCATGGGATGGGTGTATATTTGAGTGTGTTGGAAAGAGAGAAACAGTTTTCCAGAGATTCCGAACCCATTTTACACTCCCACCAGCAATGGATGAGAGACCCAAGCACTCCATGTCCTCAGTGACACTTGATTTTGTCAGTCTTTTACTTCTTTCCTCTTAACTCAAAAAGTAACATATTCGTTGCTTACGCAGAGTAAGGGATTAAAAACTACCCAAAGAAAATGACCCTGACTTTAGGGAGGAGGGAATTCACATTTGGGAGAATCGGTATTCCTTTCTGGGCCTCATTATTGTCATTAAGATAATGGCACTGGGGTGGGTGATTCACCAGGCATTTCTAACTCAAACAATAGATAAGGAGGGAGGCAGGTGAGTGTAGTTGTTGGGTTTTAACATCAGAGACTCAGGTTCTCACTGGGCTCTGCCACGTATTAGCTGGGGGGCTTTGAATAGATACTTAGCCCCCAATAATACTATATTTTCTTACTAATAAAATCAGATATGAATTGTACATCTACCATAGGAAAGTTGTGACTATTAAATGAGATAAGGAATGCAAAGAGTTTTGCATGGTGCTTGGTACATAGTAAGAAGTTAGTAAATGTCAGATTGTTTAAAATGGACACTTTGAAAGTATATTCTGGTGGGAGAACGTGCTGTTTTAATGAACATGGCCGATCCTCAGTATAGCTGACATGATATAGATGGTAGTTTCTGATAAGATAAGTAAAGAGTTAACAGGAGCTGGCTTGTGAGCTGGCAGGATGGGACAGGCAAAGTGCTAACAGGAGCAAGATTGAGAGTCAGCAAGAATGAGCTTAAAAATTAACCGCTTAGCTCTGACTCCCCTGGCCAGCACTGCTCCGGCAAGCTGACAAGCACCTTACATCCATCATAGGTAAGAATAGAATACTTCTCAATCGCAACGGCAACCCCCTGCAAGCTAACACGCACCCATCACAGATGGGAACAGGACAGTTCCCAGGAGGACGCAATTATAACTGCAGCCCTCCTGCGAGCTGACAAGCACCCTATATCCTCCTTAGAAAAATATAAAACTCGAGCTAAACAGAAACCTGCTGCAGCTCTCTTTATCAGACTGCCCTGGCAAAAAGGAGTTTTGCCAGTACCAAACAGGATTCTCTCTCTCTCTCTGCCAGACTTTCAATAAACCTTTTCTTGCTCTTGTAGAGTCTCATGAATGCTTTCATGGTCTGCCAAGAACCAGGGGTTAATTCTACGCCAGGACAGTTTCCTCCTTGTGGGATCTCCAAAGACTTGAAGCACTTCATTATCACAAAAGTTTTCAAACATAAAGTTGAAAGACTACAAAGGTGGTATACTTTTACCTGTATTACCCATCATTTAGATTCTATCATTAGCACTTCACTATCCTTGCGTTATACTCATTTATACATTTACCCATCTCCAAATCAACCCATTCATCCATGTTGAGTTTTTCTGATGCATTTCAAGTAGATTGCAGAATCAGTATCCTTTCCTCTAAATACTTCATCCTACATGTCATTTTCTAAAGTTCAATATTTAGGGTTTTTTTTTTTGAGGCAAAATTTACATACAATGAAAGGCACAGATCCCTAGTATATATTTGCAGCTGTGACAAGTGCATACAAACGTGTAAAACAAGCCCCCGTGAAGAGACAGAACATTTCTCTCACCCTAGAAAGTTCCTCGTGCCCCTTCCCAATCAATTCCTACCCCATCCATAGGCAAGTACTGTTCTGATTCCTTTTCATTGGAAAAAATTAAGTCATTTAGATTAGTTTTAAAAACCAGAACTCTATCACTGGAATTAAAGAGTATATATTCTTTTGTGCATGATGTTTCTTTCATTCAGTAAAATGATTTTGAGATTCATCCATGTTGTTATGAGTAATCTGTGTATTGGTAATTTGTTCCTGTTTTTTTTGTTCTCATTTAGTATTCCATAGAATGAATATATCACGGTCGCTTCATTCTCTTGATAGATACCTGAATGTTTCCAGTTTTTGCCACAATAATAAAGCTGCTGTGAACGTTCTTGTATAAGTCATTTTGTGGCTATGTTTTCATTTCTCTCAGATAAATACCTAGGAATTGAGGATTCATGGAATAGATAGCTATTTAGTTTTGTAAGAATCTGCCAGACTTTCCCCCAAAGTGGTTAAACCATTTTACATTCCTCCCAATTATGTATGAGAGAGGAGGAAGCTTTTGCCACTTCTAAAGGGGTTTTATATCTAGTGAATTTTTCTAGTGAATTTCTAGTGAATTACTATCTGTGGATTTTTCTAATGGCAGATATGGCTTCAGGAGCATGAATATGGCTGCAGGGACACCTCCACCACTGTCATCACCCTGCGCTTTAGAAAGTAGGTTAATTGTGTAAGGAATTCTAAGACCAGTGAGAGTTCCTGTCAGACCACACAGGATACTCAAGTGATTAGAGCAGAGCAGGCCCTGGGGTCACTGCGGCAGGGAAATACATTCTTTGTTCCTTTTTGGTAACCCTTAAAGATAAAGATGGGAAAAAAAATCATATCTAGAAAACCAAGTCTTGGTAAGATTTAAAAGAGAGGAATGAAGGGTTAGTGCCAAGAGACAGAAAGGGGGCATCAAATGTGAGCCTGTGGATCGAGGCATGGAATCAAATACCTGAGTTTTTTTATTGGAAGAAGCCACTAGTTGTTTTTCCAGAACAGAGATGGATTCTTTGGTCAATTTCCTCTCTGTTATAGCCCATATGCTTAGCTGAGAAAGTGTCTTCATATCTCTTCCAGTGACGGTGTCCTCGTTCAACAGTCCCCTCAACATTCTTTAGATAAGAATTTTATGGGCACCCTTCATGGGGTTCAGCCTTCAGATTAATAAATCTTATGGTTTTATTGCAAAGTCTTGCCTTTGTTTCCTTTTAAAGATGACACAATTTATCATATGCAAGCTTGCTGTCTGTGTCCTCCCTTTATGCACACATCAAGCAAGCAAACATTTGGCCATGACACAGATGGCCATAGAGTTAGTTTAATGTTTGTGAGTAGAGCCACCTGAGATCACCTTATCAGTAATAACCCTAGGAATTCCTGGACCCCGGGGACAGGAGGTGTTCATCTAGCTCCTTTAGGATATGCGTTTCCAAAAGCAAAGTAGTTGAAAAGGAACTGGAATCACAGAACATCAGAGCTCACCTTACAAGGGAGCTGGTGGAATTGAACCAAGGGCAGGCCTGACTTCTGTGCTCATAGTTCATTGGAGGTTGTTATGGTTAAGATTTTGTTTCTGATGAAAGAGAACCATACTCCAGCAAGCTCAAACTCAAGTAGGTTTACTGAAAGGATAAAGAAGCATGTTGCTAAAACCAAGCATGGCTGTGGGCTTTGGTGGGGACACGAGGAGCCTTCAGTGACTGATGCAGCCAGTGACTCTGGGATCTCATGATTTGTGGTTCCCTTTGGGCAACTATTCTACTCTCTTGCTTCTTCCCTTAGCCTGGAATTCTTCGTGTATTCCTGAACACATCATTGAATATGGCTGCCCCAGCCCCAAAGCTACCTGACCTTTTAGGTAAAATTTAAAAAGCATGAAATGGCGGGCCCTTTATGTCTGTTGGAATGAAAGTTGGAAATCCCAGTTTCTTGACTCCTGGTTAGTCATGTATGACCATGCTGGGTTTTCTTTTCTGAACGCGAGCACAGGCAGAGGGAGAGCTGAGCCTCAGATTCCTCGTTGCTAAGTCAGGGATAATAACAGTTCCACCCTGCAGAGCTTTTGTGATGATTAAACCCATTTACGACATGTAAGATGCATAAACCAATGCCTAGAAAGCATGATATTGGCATTATCTAATATTAGCTGGTATTCTCCTGCTCTCCCCCTTCACCATCTCTACCGCTTGCCCCCATATCCACTCTCCTCGCATCTCGGTCCTGCTTGGTGCCACTGGAGGCTGTCCCCTTCAGAATGCATGCCCTGCGCTTCCGTGCCTGCAGGCTCCCAGGTAGGTCTGCCCAATGGGAGCCTGCAAGGTGAGAGGACGGTAAGGTCAGGATTTCTCCCTGCTCTGGCACTGAATCCCAAAGTATTGTAATGTAGGTGAGGTAATAACTTATAAATCTGGTACACAATCTTTACAAAGTATAAAAGGGGCGGCCGGTTGGCTCAGGTGGTTAGAGCACAGGCTCATAACACCAAGGTTGCTGGTTCGATTCCCACATGGGCCAGTGAGCTGTGCCCTCCATAACTGGAGTGAAAACAATGATTTGACTTACAGCTGATGGGTCCTGGAAAAACACATTGTTCCCCAATAAAGTTTAAAAAAAAAGAAGGAGGAATCTTAAAAAAAAGCATAAAAAGTAATTATAAATCTATGTTGATGGATAAGCAACGCAAAAGCAGTAATTTGTGTCATCAGTAACATAAAGTGGAGAGGGATCAAGACATAAAAGAATAGAGTTTTTATGTGTGATTGAAGTTAGGTTGTTATTAGTTGAAAATAGATTGTTAAAACTTTAAGATATTTTATGTAAATGCAATTGTAATCACAAGGAAAATATCTATAGAATATACACAAAAGTAAATGAATAGGAAATCAAAACATGTCACTACAAAATGTCCATGAAACACAAAGGAAGACATCAAGAGATGAAAAAAGCAACAAAAAAGTAGAAGAAATACAGGAAACAATTTTTTAAATGGTAGTAGTAAGTTCTTCCTTATCAGTAACTACTTTAAATGTAAACAGACTAAACACCCCAATTGAAATATATAGACTGGCTAAATGGATGAAAAAACAGATTCAAATATATGCTACCTACAAGAGAATCACTTTAGATTTAAGAGCTGACATAAGATAAAGTGAAAAGTAAAGAAAGATTCCATGTAAATAGAAACATAGAGAGAAAGGAGTGACTATAAGTGATATCAGAAAAAAACAGACTTTAAGGCAAAAAATGTCAGAAGAGATATGGTAGGACATTAATATAATGATAAAAGAGTCAATTCACCAGGAGAATATAACAGTCATAAACGTTTATTCATCTAACATTAGAGACCCAAATATATGAGAACACTGATAGAACTAAAGAGGGACATAGAAAGCAACACAATAAAATTAGTAGACTTCAATATTACAATTTCAGCTATTGATAAATAAATCAAACAGAAGATCAATAGGATACAGAGAATTTGAACAACACTATAGATTGATAGTATGTAACAGACACATACAGCACTCTCTACCCAACAACAGCAGAACACACATTCTTTTCAAGCACACATAGAATATTCTGCTGGATCAACCACAAAATAACTTTTCACAAATTTAAGAAGATTGAAATGATACAAAGTATCTTCTCCAATCATAATGGAATGAAACAGAAATTAATAGCCAAAGGAAAACAAGAAAATCTATAACTATGCAGAAATAGAACAATGCACTTTTAATCAACCAATGAGTGAAATATCCCAAAGGGAGCTTAGAAAATATGTAGACACACATGAAAATGGAAACACCACATACCGAAGCTTATGGAATGCAGCAAAAGCAGGACTAAGATGAATGTTTGTATTAAAAAGGAAGCAAGATCTCAAATACACAACTTCACCTTCCATCTTAAAGAACTACAAAAAGAAGGAAAAAAAACCTAACCCTAAAGTCAGCAGAAGGAATGAAAAAATAGAGCAGAAACTAATGAAATAAAGAATAGAAAAGTAGTAGAAGAAAATGAAACCCAAAACTGTTTTTTTTAAAAAAAATCAACAAAATTGAAAAACTGTTAGCTAGACCAATGTAGAAAATAAGAGAAGACAAATGGAACTACATCAAACTTTAAAACTCCTGCATGCCAGAAGATACAACTAACACAGTGAAAAGGCAACTTACAGAATGGGAGATAATAATTGCAAGTCATGTATCTGATAAGGGATTAATATTCAAAATATATTAAAAAACTTCTTCAACTCAACAACAACAACAACCAAAAAAGCCCCAAATAAACCAATCTAAAAATTGGCAAAGGACTTGAATAGACATTTCTCCAAAGAAGATACACCAAAAGGCAAATAAACACATGAAAAGATGCTCAATGTAATTATTAGGGAGATGCAAATCAAAACCACAATGAGATATCACCTCACACAGATCAGGATGGCTGCTATGAAAAGAAAGGAAAATAGTAAGTGCTGACGAGGATGTAGAGAAGTTGGAACCCTGTGAACTGTTGGTGGGAATGTAAAATGGAGCAGCCAGTTTTAAAAACAGTATGGAGGTTCTCAGATGATTAAAAATAGAATCACTCAGGGCCGGCCGAGTGGCTCAGTTGGTTACAAGCTCGCTCAAGAGTGCGAGCTCTAAGCAACAGGGTTGCCAGTTCAATTCCCAGCCTGAGCTGAGCTGCTGCTGAGCTACCAACAGGTGGCAGGATGGCTCAGCTAAAAAAAACAAAAAAACAAAAAATAGAATCATTTTATGCTCCAGCAGTTCCACTTCTGGGCGTATATCCTAAAGGGCTCAAAGCTGGGTCTTGAAAACCTATCTGCACACCATTTTCATTGCAGCATTATTCCTAAGAGTCAAGGAGTGGAAGCAACCCAAATGTCCATCAACAGATTAATAACTGAAGAAAGTGGGGTGTACACAGACAGGGAACATTACGCATCCTCAAAGAAGGACATTCTTGCAGATGTTACAACATGAATGAACCTTAAGGCCATTATGCTACGCAAAATAAACCAGTCACAAAATGACAAAAAACATGATTCTACTCGCATAAACTATATAGTCAAAATCATAGAAACAGAAAGTAGAAAGGTGGTGAACAAGAGCAGGGGGCAGGGGAGTGGAATTAGTGTTTAATAGGCTTAGAGTTTTAGTGTTGCAAGATGAAGAAGTTCTAGAGACCTGTTGCATAAAGGTGTAAATATACTTAACACTATGGAAATGTACCTTAAAAAAGGTTAAGATGAAAATTTTAAGGGTATGTGTTTTACCATATTAAAAAACAATTCTATTGGGCAGTGCTGATTTATAAATAGTTTGTATAAAAACACAAGATTTTTAGAGATCCATTTGATTTTTTTTTTAAGATTTTTTATTGGGGAACTGGGGGAAGGGGAACAGACAAGTTGCTGTCCTTTTGTTCTTCAGTCTAGTTGTGGAGGACGTTGCTTCACTGGTCCAAGTTGGCACCATCATTGCGCTCTTCCCGGGCAAGGCAGATCAGTCGCCGGCTTCTGGACGGCCGCTCACAGCTGCTGCTGGCTACACATGGTAGCCCATGGCAACCCACTGCAGCAGGGACTGCAGCCTACGCCGTCGCAGGCGACTCACGGCAGCCCAGCTCCAGGTTGAGCTGTTGTTCAGCATCTTAGCTGTAGAGGGCAGTGTCACTGGCCCTCAAATGTGGGATCCGAACCGGGGCCCTCAGGCGTCCCAAGCCAGTTCTTAACCAACGCGCCACTCGGCCGGCCCCATTTGATTTTTAGAGAGCTTAATTTAAGCACTCGCTCTCTCTTTGATCTCACCATTTCAAGAATCCATCACAAGAAGAAAAACGTGTGTGTGTATATATGTGGGCATGTATGTATTTACACAGATATAAATTATTTGAAATATATACGTATATTTATATTTATTGCCATAATATAAACTACAAATAAGGTAAATGTAAAAGTTAGGACAATGCAAGTATATAGTCCATACATAATGAAAATGATTAAATAAATGATTATGTGAATGCTATAGAATATTATGTATCTATTATGGGTAATGTTCTAAATCTGTATAAATACGATATAGAAAATAATTTACAATATGTTGTTTCCTGAAAAAGAGCATGTCAAAACTATTGAATAGTGTGTACTATTTAAATATGACATAATTCCTATATTTTAAATAAATGACAGGCCAAAAGAGGGAGAAAGAATCGTCTCTCTTTTCCCATCAGCACGTGAGACGGGCAGGACCCTCCCGTCTAACAGCCCTCTGCCTACCACACACTAGCTTCCGGTTCCTTTCCTAGCTCCTCTTTCTCATCCAATTTCTTGAAGATGTGGCCAAGCTTTGTGACCTCCCCTTTCTAATCCCCCATCACGTCACAATCTTCTGGTATCTGCCATGGTCCTCAGCACTGACTCAGCGTTCAGTTCTCTCTAAAGTGACTGGCCTCCCTTTGGCTAAATTCAATGTTTCTTCAACTCTGCTCAGGATTTCGCCCATTGGCCACAACGTCTTCCAGGAAATGCTTCCGTGACCACCTCTGATCCTGACTTTCTTCCTACATGGATACCTGCTTCTTCCCAGGCCATTGCAGGCTTCCTTTCTGCAGGCCTTTAAATCCTCGCACTCCCCAGGGTTCTGGTCCTGTCTGTTTCTGGGCTCCCTGCACACAGTCGCCTG
This sequence comes from Hipposideros armiger, assembly GCF_001890085.2. Classification (NCBI taxonomy): domain Eukaryota; kingdom Metazoa; phylum Chordata; class Mammalia; order Chiroptera; family Hipposideridae; genus Hipposideros; species Hipposideros armiger. Next base: position 1,706,946 of record NW_017731597.1, read on the forward strand.
AGGCCTGTCATCAGCATTCATGGCTTCAATCTGCACGACTTCCGCTCAGCTCTAGCGGAGCGAGGCACCTCACTCCGGATGCTGCTGTCCATTTACTGGACTGCAGTTTAGAATCCTTTCTTCAGTCTCTGCTGCCACCTCAAAATCGACACTTCCCCAGTGGTGTTTGTCATATTTCTTCCCGTCACCTCAGTCTCCTCGTTCTGATGTGTTCTCCTTCCCTGAGTGACTGGAACCACAATGCACGCAATGTGTCTAAGCCCGAAATGTGAATATTCCTTCATTCTTGCCTCTTTCGTGCTGGGAGATTCCATTCAATTATTAAGTCTGGCAGAGTCTGCATTCCTTCATAGTTTCGGATGCTGTCCATTTGTGTCCCTCCCCAGAGAGACAAAGAGGTGACTGGTCAAGAATACAGGCTGGGGGGGGGGGAAGGGGCTGCCTAAAGGTGTGTAGCAATTGTGTCACCTAACATCACCATCTGAGCCAAAGGACACTTTTAGTCTCTCGTGTAACATACAAATAGTAATAATGGGGTTATCATTATCTGCAAAATAGGGTAATGTGACGCATGAATGGGCTGATTCGTACAGAGAGCCTAGACTGGTTCCATAAATGCTGTGTTTCTTATGAGCCCCAATGCCATTATTCCTGCCCCACGGACACCATCGCTTGTTGGGATTGTTACCAGACCTTCTTAGCTAGTCTCCCTGACTCAAGCCTGGTCCTTTTTGAACCTTTCCCTGTAATGCAGCCAGAATGAATTCCCTAAGAACAGAACTGAAAATGTTTCTCTTGTGACAAAATCCCTCAGCAGACCTGGGACCTTGTTATTCCCTCTGTCCACGAACAGCAAGCCTCCCCGTTGTCTGAGACGGGATCATCAGTGGACCTTGGGGGTCTCCTCCCTCACCCATTTCATACCACAAACACAAACAACTGTTTGCCTTTCTGTGAAGGTTCCTGAGTTTTGCTCTTTCTCAGGTACTTTTCTCTTCCTAGAGTCTCCCACCACTGCTCAAACACACCCCAAATCATGCTGATCCTGACACCCAAGGGCACACAATGGGAAAGCCATCTGGCAAAATGAAACTTCCTGGGAAATTCTCTCTCTTGCTTGAAGCAAGGTGCTGCCGAGGTGGGAGTGGGGATGGGGGTGGAGGTGGGGTGTAG